>NC_034187.2:36553795-36571295 GCF_002021735.2 Oncorhynchus kisutch
TCTCTCCTCCTCTCCTCCCTCTTCTCTCCTCCTCTCTGCTCTCTCCTCCCTCCCCTCTCACCTTCTCCTCTCCTCCATCCACTCCCTCCTTCCCTCCCTCTCCATCTCTATCTCTACCCTCTCTCTCTGTCTCGTCCTCCCTCTCCATCCCTCCTCTCTCCTCTCTTCCTGCTCTCTATCCTCTCTCCCTCCTCTCTGCCCCTCCTCTCTCATCTCTTCTCGCACTCTCTCTGCTTCTCCTGTCCTCCTCTCCTCCTCTTCCTCCTCCCCATCCTCTCTCTTTCTTCCTCCTCTCTCCTCTCTCCTCCCGCGCCTCTCTCTCTCTCTGCCTCTCTCCTCTCCTCCCTCCGCTCCTTCTCCTCTCCTCCTCTCTCTGCCTTCTCTCTCCTCTCTCCTCCTCTCTCCTCCTCCCTCCTCCCCTCCTCTCTCCCCTCTCTATCTCCTCTACTCCTCTCTCCTCCCTTTCCTCTCTCCCTCCCTCTCTCACTCCACTTCCTCCTCCCTCTCTCCTCTCTCATCCCTTGTCCTCCTCTCCTCCTCTCTCTCCCTCTCTCTCCTCCTCTCCTCCCTCTTCTGCTCCTCCTCTCTGCTCTCTCCTCCCTCGCCACCTCTCACCTCTCTGCCTCTCTCCTCCCTCCGCTCTTCTCCTCTCTCCTCTCTCCTCCTCTCTGCTCTCTCCTCCTCTCCTCTCTTCCTGCTCTCGTCCTCCCTCCCCCTCCTCTCGTCCTCCATTCCCTCTCTTCCTCCTCTCTCCTTCCCTCTGCTCTTCTCCCTCTGCTCCTCCTCTCTCCACTTCTCCTCCTCTTCTCCGTCCCTCCTCTCTTCTCCTTCCCTCCGCTCTCCTCCTCTCCCTCTCCTCCCCCTCCTCTCTCCTCTCCTCCTCTCTTCTCGCTCCTCCTCTCTCCTCCTCTTTCCTCTCTCTCCTCTCTCTTCCTCCTCCTCTGCTCCTCCTCTCTCCTCTCTCTCCTCTCTCCTCCTCTTCTCGTCTTCCTCCTCCTGCTTCTCCTCCCTCCCCCATCACCTCTCTCCTCTCTCCTGCCTCCGCTATTCCCTCTCTCCTCCTCTCCTCCTCTCTGCTCTCTCTCCTCTCCTCCCTTCTCTCTCCTCCTATGCCTCCTCTTCCTCTCTTCTGCTCTCTCCTCCTCCTCCTCCTCTCTCCCTCCTCTCTCCTCTCTTTCCCACTCTCCTCTATTCTCCTCCTCCTCCTCCTCTCTCTCCTCTCCTCTTATCCTCCTTTCTCCTCCTTCTCCTCCTCTCCTCCCGTCTCTCCTCCTCTCTCCTCTCTCCTCCTCCTCCTCCGCTCTTCTCCTCTCTCCTCCTCCTCCTGCCCTCTCTCTCCTCCTCTCTTCTCCCTCGTGCTTCTTCTCTTCTCCTCTTTCCTCTCTCCTCCTCTCTCCTCCTCTCCTCCCTCCTCCTCATCTCTCCTCCTCTCTCCTCTTCCTCCCCTCTGCCTCCTGCCTCTCTCCTCCTCTCTCTCCTCCTCTCCTCTCTCTCCTCTCTGCTCTCTCCTCCCTCCCCCTCTCACCTCTCTCCTCTCTCCTCTCCCTCCGCCTCTCTCCTCTCTCCTCTCCTCCTCTCCTCTCTGCTCTCTCCTCCTCTCCTCTCTTCTGCTCTCTCCTCCCCTCCCTCCTCTCTCCTCCTCTCTCCTCCTAGTACTCCACTCTCCTCTCTTCCTCATCTCTCTCTCCTCCCTCCCTCGTGCTCTTCTCCTCCCCTCCTCTCTCCACTTCTCTCTCTCTCCTCTCTCCTCCTCCTCTCTCCTCCCTCTTCTCCTCTCTCCTCCCTCCCTCCTCTCCTCCTCTCCTCCCTCCTAACTCCCCCTCTCCCCTCTCTCCTCTCTTCTCCTCCCTCCTTCTCTCCCTCCTGCCCTCCTCTCTCCTTTCTCTCCTCTCTCCTCCTCTCCTCGCCTCTTCTCTCCCTCTCTCCTCTCTTCCTCCCTCCTCCCTCCGCTCTTCTCCTCTCCCTCCTCTCTCTCACTCCTCTCTTCCCTCTCTCCCTCTCTCCTCCTCCCTCCTATCCCCTCCTCTTCCTCCTCGCTTCCTCCTGCCCTCCCTTCTCCTTTCTCCTCTCTCCTCCCGCCTCTCTCCTCCTCTCTCCTCTCTCCTCCCTCCCTCCGCTCTTTCGTCCTCTCCCCTCCTCTCTTCTCCTCCTCTCCTCCTCGTCTCCCTCCTCTCCTCGCTCCTCCCTCCTCCCTCCTCTCTCCTCCTCTCTTATCCTCTACTACTCCTCTCGTCCCTCTTCCTCCTCTTCTTACCTCCTCCTCTCTCACTCACTCTCTCTCTCCCTCCCTCCTCTCTCTCCTCTTCTCCTCCTTCTCCTCCTCCTCTCTCCTCCTCTCTCCTCCTCTCCTCCCTCTTCTCTCCTCCTCTCTGCTCTCTCCTCCCTCCCCCTCTCACCTCTCTCCTCTCTCCTCCCTCACGCTCTCTCCTCTCTCATCTCTCCCTCCTCTCCTGGCTCTCCTCCTCCTCTCTCTCTCCTCTCTTCTGCTCTCTCCTCCCTCCTCCTCCTCCTCCCACTCTCCTCTCTTCTCCTCTCTTCCTCCCTCTCCCGCGTCTCCTCTCCTATTCTCCTCCCCTCCTCTCTCCACTTCTCTCCTCTCTCCTCCTCTCTCCTCCCTCCTCCCTCCGCTCTCCTCCTCTCTTCTCTCCTCCTCCCTCCTCTCTCCTCTCCTCCTCTCTTCTCATCCCTCCCTCTCCTGCCCTCCTTTCCTCTCTCCTCTCTCCTCTTCTCCCCCTCCTCCCTCCCTCTCTCCTCCTCTCCTCCCATCCTCTCATCCTCTCTGCTCCTCTCAATCCCTCCTCCTCCTCACCTCTCTCCCTCTCTCCTTCCTCACTCATCGCTCTCTCCTCCCTCCTCACCTTGCACTCTTCTCCTCCTCTCCTCTCTCCTTTCTCCTCCTCTGCTTCTCTCTCCTCCTCTCCCTACCTCCTCCTCTCTCCCTCCTATCCACTACCACTCCTCTCTCCCTCTCTTCTGCTCTCTCCTCCTCCCCTCCCTCTCCTTCCTCTCCCTCTCTCCTCTCTTCTACTCTCTCCTCTCTCCTCCTCTCTCCTCCCTCCTCCCTCCTCTCTCCTCCTCCCTTCCTCTCTCCATCTCTCCCTCCTCTCTTCTCCTCCTCCTCCTCTCCTCCTACTTTCCTCTCTCCTCCTCTCTCCTCTTCTCCTCCTCTCCTCCCTCCTCTCTCCTCCTCTCTCCTCCTCTCCTCTCCTCTTCTGCTCTCGCCTCCCTCCCCCTCTCACTCTTCTCCGCTCTCCTGCCCCGCCGCGATGTCTCCTCTCGGTCCTCTACATCTCCGCTCTGCTCTCTTCTCCGCCTCTCATCCCTTCCTCTCCGCCGATCCCCTCCTCTGCTCGCTCTCTTCTGCGCTCCTCGCCTCCCGCCTCCCTCCGCTCTCCTCCTCTCTCCTCTCTTCTCCACTCTCCTCCTCTCTTCCTCCCCATCCTCTCTCCTCCTCCCCTCCTCTCTCCGTGTCTCCTCCCTCTCATCCTCCTTTCCTCCCGCCTCTCTCCTCCTCTCTCCTCTCTCCTCCCTCCTCCCTCCGCTCTTCTCGCTTATCCTCCTCTCTCTCCCCTCTCTCCTTCTCTCCTGCCTCCGCTCCTCCTTCCGCTCTCCTCCTCTCTCCGCCTCCGTCTTCGCCTCTACTCCTCTCTCCTCCTCTTACTTCCTCTCTTCTCCGCTTCCGCTCTCCTGCCTTCCTCCTCTCCCTCTCTCCTCCCTCCTCCCTCCTCTCTCCTTCCTCTCTCCTCTTTCTCCTCCTCTCCCTCCCTCCTCTCTCCTCCTCTCTCCTCCTCTCCTCCCTCTTCTCTCTCCTCTCTGCCTCTCCCTCCTCCCCCCCTCTACCTCTCTCCTCTCTCCTCCCTCCGCTCTTCTCCTCTCTCCTCTCATCCTCCTCTCTGCTCTTCTCCTCCTCTCCCTCTCTTTGCTCTCTCCTCCCTCCCTCTCTCCTCTCTCTCCTCTCTTCTCCACTCTCCTCTCTTCTCCTCTCTCCTCCCTCTGCTCTTCTCCTCTCTCCTCCTCCTCTCTCCACTTCCACTTCTCTCCTCTCTCCTCCTCCTCCTCCCTCCTCCCTCTCTCTTCTCATCTCCTCCTCCCTCCTCTCTCCTCTCTCCGCTCTCCTCCCTCCTCCCTCCGCTCTCCTCCTCTCCTCTCCTCCTCCCTCCTCTCTCCTCTCCTCCCTCTCTCCTCCCTCCTCTCTCCTCCTCTTTCCTCTCTCCTCTCTCCTCTTCTCCTCCTCTCCTCCCTCCTCTCTCCTCTCCTCCCTCCTCTCATCCTCTCTGCTCTCTCATCCCTCCTCCTCTCACCTCTCTCCCTCTCTCCTTCCTCCACTCTCCCTCCCTCTCCTCCCTCCTCCCTGCACTCTTCTCCTCCTCTCCTCCTCTCTCCTTTCTCCTCCTCTCTGCTCTCTCCTCCTCTCCTCCCTCCTCTCTCCTCCTATCCCTCCTCTCTCCTCTCTTCTGCTCTCTCCTCCCTCCTCCCTCCTCTCTCCTCCTCTCTCCTCTCTTCTACTCTCTCCTCTCTCCTCCTCTCTCCTCCCTCCTCCCTCCTCCTCCTCTCTCCTCCTCCCTCCTCTCTCCTCTCTCCTCCTCTCTTCTCCTCCCTCCTCTCTCCTCTCTCCTCCTCTCTCCTCTTCTCCGTCTCTCCTCCCTCCTCTCTCCTCCTCTCCTCCCTCCTCTCCTCCTCTCTGCTCTCTCATCCCTCCTCCTCTCACCTCTCTCCTCCCTCCTTCCTCCTCTCTCCTCTCTCCTCCTCTCTCCACCTCCTCTCTGCCCTAGTCTATGCCCCTCTTTCAGGCAGAGACATGTTCCTTCTTAATAACAAAGAATCACTGTAGAGCTTCTATTTCCCTGACAGTGATTGTTTATCTTTTCCACATCCAGTAGTCGGTTCTTCATTTTACAGTGTGTGTCTTGGTTGGACTGTAAAGATCTTGTTTCTCCTCGCCCTCTGGGAATAATCTCCCTCCTAAACATAGCTGTCCCTCCTCTGCCCCACTGAAAAAACAACCCTATTTATGCACAGTCCACACACACAGCTGAGAGATAGATGGGAGGGGTTGAGTGGAGCTGAAGAATGGGACTAAAAACAAACAAAAATAACTATTGTAAAATATACTGTGTCTGTCAAATGTATATAGTATGTATAAGCTGGAAGTAGAAACCTAAGAGTTGTTGTCCGTTAGTTTACTTCAATTAGGGGAGGGATGGTAGGGTTAGGGGAACATAATAAAGGAAAATATATTTCAATATATTTAAACTCCCCTTCAAAAGTTTGGGGTCACTTAGAAATGTCATTGTTTTTGAAGGAAAATAACATTTTGTTGTCCATTAAAACAACATCAAATTGATCAGAAATACAGTGTAGACATTGTTAATGTTGTAAATTACTATTGTAGCTGGAAACGGCTGATTTTTAATGGAATATCTACATAGGCTTACAGAGGCACATTATCAGCAACCATCACTCCTGTGATCCAATGGCATGTTGAGTTAACTAATCCAAGTTTATCATTTTTAAAAGGCTACTTGATCATTAGAAAACCCTTTTGCAATTATGTTAGCACAGCTGAAAATGGTTGTGCTGATTAAAGAAGCAATAAAACTGTCCTTCTTTAGACTAGTTGAGTATCTGGAGCATCAGAGAGAAAAAAAGCCAAGAAACTGAAGATCTCGTACAACGCTGGGTACTACTCTCTTCACAGAACAGCGCAAACTGGCTCTAACCAGAATAGAAAGAGGAGTGGGAGGCCCCGGTGCACAACTGAGCAAGAGGACAAGTACATTAGAGTCTAGTTTGAGAAACAGACGCCTCATAAGTCCTCAACTGGCAGCTTCATTAAATAGTACCCGCAAAACCCCAGTCTCATCGTCAACAGTGAAGAGGTGACTCTGGGATGCTGGCCTTCTAGGCAGAGTTGCAAAGAAAAAGCCATATCTCAGACTGGCCAATAAAAATAAAAGATTAAGATGGGCAAAAGAACACAGACCCTGGACAGAGGAAGTTGTATTGCTTCTTTAATCAGATCAACAGTTTTTCAGCTGTGCTAACATCATTGCAAAAGGGTTTTCTAATTATCAATTAGCCTTTTAATATGGTAAACTTGGATTAGTTAACACAACGTGCCATTGGAACACAGGAGTGATGGTTGCTGATAATGGGCCTCTGAACACCTATGTAGATATTCTACAAAAAATCTGCCGTTTCCAGCTACAGTAGTCCCTTACAACATTAACAATGTCTACACTGTATTTGTGATCAATTTGATGTTATTTTAATGGACAAAAATGTTAGCTTCTCTTTAAAAAAGGACATTTCTAAGTGACCCCAAACTTTTGAATGGTGGTGTATACATATTTTATATAAACTCAGCAAAAAAAGAAACGTCCTCTCACTGTCAACTGCATTTATTTTCAGCAAACTTAACATGTGTAAATATTTGTATGAACTTAACAAGATTCAACAACTGAGACATAAACTGAACAAGTTCTACAGACATGTGACTAACAGAAATTGAATAATGTGTCCCTTAACAAAGGGGGGGTCAAAATCAAAAGTAACAGTCAGTATCTGTTGTGGCCACCAGCTGCATTAAGTACTGCAGTGCATCTCCTCATGGACTGCACCAGATTTGCCAGTTCTTGCTGTGAGATGTTTCCCCAATCTTTCACCAAGGCACTCGCAAGTTCCCGGACATGTCTGGGGGGAATGGCCCTAGCCCTCACCCTCCGATCCAACAGGTCCCAGACGTGCTCAATGGGATTGAGATCCGGGCTCTTCACTGGCCATGGCAGAACACTGACATTCAAATCTTGCAGGAAATAACGCACAGAACGAGCAGTAGGGCTGGTGGCATTGTCATGCTGGAGGGTCATGTCAGGATGAGCATGCAGGAAGGGTACCACAAGAGGGAGGAGGATGTCTTCCCTGTAACGCACAGCGTTGAGATTGCCTGTAATGCAAACAAGCTCAGTCCGATGATGCTGCGACACACCACCCCAGACCATGACCCACTCTCCACCTCCTAATCGATCCCGCTCCAGAGTACAGGCCTCGGTGTAACACTCATTCCTTCGACGATAAACGCAAATCCAACCATCACCCCTGGTGACACAAAACCGCGACTCGTAAGTACAGATCACTTTTTGCCAGTTCTGTGTGGTCCAGCGACGGTGGGTATTTAATGTAATTGATACCATTCCACTGATTCCACTCCAGCCATGAACACGAGCCCGTCCTTCCCAATTAAGGTGTCCCCGAACATCAGTGATACGTATTGAAGATACGCATGCTCAACCCCAGAATCTTTGTACGTGTCTATTTTCAAAGGATAAAGCTAAAAACACAAACAACTTCATAGTTAAAGAACACTATAACAATATGGAAGAAAATGAAACTACAAGAACCAATATGACTTCCTAAAAACACAACCTTTTGGAATCAATCCTTGGATAGCTTTTCATAATTCACTGATAAATTGGTACACATGGGGAAACTAAAGCCATATAAACCGTCAATGACTTGGTAACAGGAAATACATTTATTTCCATGACAGAATTCAAAAGCCATTTTGGATTGACCAATGTAGATATTTTCAAATAAATGTAACTCAGAGCAACCTTGAGGGAATCTTATTATGAGTTAGAAAATAATGTTCATATGATCGGGACTATCTACAAAACCTTGCAGAAAGCATATCCAACTAACAATCTCTTAGAAAAAATCTATAAACTATTAGATCCAAGACTTAAAAAGAACTGACGTTGGCACAAAATGGAAGGAAAGTTGGAGCACAACTAACAAAATTACAGTTAACGAAAATGTACGCTTTATCCAGTATAAACTAATATATAGGATTTATTATACAAGAGACAAAGTTCACGCATTCTTCAGCACAATGGTAGAGTCGTGTCTCAAGTGTAAAACTAACAATGACTCAATAATCCATGTTTTCTGGGAATGTTGTATAGTCCAAAATGTACTGTATGGGCAGAGCTAGAAAGTTGGCTGTCAGAAGTATTACAACGTAAACATACTTTTAATCTGTGTGTCTGCATATTTCAAGACATAGCAGATGGGGTTGTAAATGAGACCCAATGGGCTGGACTATTCTCTTCTCATCACTCATCTTGAAAAAATCTATACTAAAAACGTGGAAATAAATCATGAATCCTTCTTCATTAACAAAATGGGAAAATTGAATGATTTATCTTTAAATATTGAAAAACTATGGGCGACCGAGAAAAACAAATTGGTACAATTTAAGGGCATGCGGTAAACAATAACGCAGGCACCAGGGATGGGGGTGTGAGTCTATAGTCGTTGTTTGTGTGTGTCTGTAACACAGGAGGTTGGTGGCACCTTTATTGGGAGAACAGGCACGTGGTAACGGCTGGAGAAATGGAATGGGATCAAATATTCCATTCGCTCCATTCCAGCCATTATTATGAGCCGTCCTGCCCTCAACAGCCTCCACTGGTCTGTAAGTTGTTGTTCATATGTGTATGTTTGAATTTGGTGTGAATTTTTTTAATAATTTAAAAAATATTATAATTATAATATTATAACCATTTTTTTTTTTTAGGAATGACATGTTCCTGTTTGGGTTGTGCTATAGTTTAGATTAGGTGGATGGACTCAACTCATTCAAATCAATGTAAATATAGAGATGGTTGAAAGTTGCTATATAAGCCAAGGAGTAATCCACATATAGACATTGGACAGGCCCGAGACGTGATGCAGTTTTAGTCGAAATAATGGTGTTAATTTCATATATTTTATTTAGTGGTGTTGAGGCAGGATTGCGTTCCAGTAGGATGAGTTGAGTGTGATGTAGGTTTCAGGGTCAGGGTATTAAGTGAAAGGATGTAACCTGACATGTTGTGCCCAGAGCGCTAGCTGCTAATACGTCTGTGTCTGTACAGCCATGAATGTAGTCTGCTGTTAGCTTCTCTGTGGACATGTGCGTTGGACCGCACGTGGCCTTGTGTGTGTGAGATAGTATTCATTGTGGGCAGTGTTAGTTTGGTGCTAACTGTAGTAGCCTTAGGGTCTTAAATTGCAAGTGTAAACACACTATGCAAGATTGTAGACACACACTGCGCTCCTAGTGTATTTCCTTAGCAGAGGAAATCTTTACCATCTGTATGTGTTCCTAAACCCAAACCCACAGATCCATCTCACGGCTAGACCTTCTAATGATACACAGTACTGCAGAGTGCTGCAGCTGCAACCTAGTTTACTGCAGATCAGGACTATTCAACTACACGCCTAGAGGGCCTACTACTACTGCTAATCTCTACCTGATTGGCTAATTGGCTGATTCATGTCACTAATTGGCCAGAGAGCCAGTGGTGTGTATTCATGGATGCCAAGGGAAGTCAGGCTTCCCCCAAAACTTAACCAATACAAAAAAGGAAAGAAAAACATTTATTAACTCAGCCTCTCTGTGTTTCATTAAGCCTCTCTGTGTCCTTCAATTCGCAAGTGGCTGAACGTATCTCACAGGAGAAAGCATCAGACTGAGTGAAACAGCGCCCCTCTGTCTCATTATGTGTAGCGCATCTATCTGATGCTGTCTGGCCAAAAATAGTATGACATGGTTGATGCCCATAGCATTGAATGCAAGGGAAGCCAGTGAGCATTTGGCATCCCTTGATACATTTTTTTTCAAAGAATAGCCAGTCAGGGTTGAGCTAAACTGAGCAAGCTCAATTGTGAATGGTCCTGGTCCACCAAAAAAAGTGTAAAGGGAAGCCAGTTTGGATTCACTTCACACCAATCACATCAAGTCAAAAGTAAAACGTCATTGACTGAAAACATTTGAATTGTTCCATCTCGTTGTCTTTGCCCTCCGGTGGCTAGCTAGCTAAAATCTTCCCTTTACTAAATAAACCATGGACAGAGATGGTTATTTGGACTTGGTGTACCTGCCAATGATTATAACGGTGAATCTGATCCAACCATAAAATCATACAATGTGACCCTGGCCTGAGAGGATGGAAGGTCAATATGTAGCTAGGAGTAGACCGTTTTGGCAACATGAAAGAGAGGAGAAAGGTATTGGCATTCCTCTGCAAGTAGGGTGAGTCAACATGTTATTTTCTACTTGCAAACTAACACACATAGAAATCAGTACCATATGAACAGCCACATGATATATAGCGTACGTTGACTGGACTAAATCGTTTTTTGGTATCTTTAAGTTGTCCCTGTATTAGACCAAGCTAAAGTGATTAGACGACGTTGAAATGTTGAAGTTGAAGTGGTGCTGGACTGATGTTAGCAGAGGCAGCCCTTGTTTTGACCTGTGGTAACTCTCCGTTGTTCGAAATCAATAGTTTGTGTTTACATTAACTTGCTTGACCCAAAACATGAATCACTTGCTTGACCATGCTGTAGGTTTGTTACATACAATATGCTTTGTGGACTTCGTCGGACAGATGTTCCTGTCTAGTTTTGTGATGAAACAAATGCGCGGTTGAATTTATTCTGCCGACAGTGACCGTTGTCTTCTTGTTGTCTCAGCCTTATCGCGGTTGCGTATGAGCTAACGGGTTATAGACCCTTTCTGTGTTTGAGAACGTTGGCGCACGAGGGCGGTGAGCACAAGTTGGTGGCAGAACACGGGAGAGTTCTTATAGAACTCCAGCAAAAAAGCCTCTATTTACATGTTGCTTACGAGTGCATTTCACACTACTTATTATAATTGGATTTTAAGGCTCGCATGAATGTTCTGCTTAATATAATGTTTTGTATCATCATTGCAAAGCAACTGCATTATATATTTTTTAAAATACTTCAACTAAAACCAGTAAAAATGGCTCTTTGGCTAGCTTTTGCTACAGCCTATGTCAATGAGCGTTAGCATTCTAGCTAACAACTGCTGCATCCAAAATAGTTATTTTGCCAAGATCACAACCAAATGTAATCTTAGCAACTGTTCGAGCAAGAATGAAAACATCATCGTAAGTGTCTGAGAACCCCAAAAAGTGTTTTTTTTTTTAGAAGTAAACAAAGCATAAAGGCTATGTTAAATTGGGGCAGATAGCGATTAGTTTCTTACTGCAGCCAAGAGTCAGCATGTCGTGTACTGGAAAGGGGTCTATAGTGCAGAAAACAACTCAATTATCATAACACATAGGTTGTAATATGGCTTTTTTTCCCCCTGGCTTCCCCATTGATTTTACCCACGCACTGCTACTGCAGAGAGCCTAGTCACCTGGTGTACCCTGAAGATTAGAAGGAGGGATTGAAAAGATGAATGTTATTCTTTATATCAAATATGAACATGTATTTCATTCAAATTTCTTCTGATTGTAATTTCCATGGCTAATTTTTACTTAACAATCCACTTACGGTTCATCATGACCTCACTTCCTGTTTCCTGTCCCCAACAGGAAGTGGTTCCGTCATACCTGGCGACGTCACCTATCGTGTCCCAGGGGGCGGAGCTAATGGAAGCCCAGCTGGGGAGGGGTGTGTCTCGCCTCTCTGACCCCGCCTCCCTCCAGGTCCAGACCCTGGGCTCCCAGCAGACCACAGGAGGAGGAGGTGAAGGAGGGATGATGATGAAGAAGAGAAGGAAAAGGAGGAGGAAGGCACGGGAAAGCGGAGGAGGGAGACGGGAGGAGAGTGGGGAGTACTCAGAGGATGAGGACATGTTCACCATCGACATGAGCACTGATGAGGAGAGAGAGCACGACAACAACAGTAGCAGGTGATGACAGCAATTACACTATTTACATCAACACTGCATGGCTGTTTGTGTGTGTGTGTGCGTGCGTGCGTGCGTGCGTGTGACTTCCTGTGAAGTTCTCAGGACGCTCATTTGAATACAGACAGGGTCACATTTGGGCTGTTTGGAGTGGTCTGCCAGTATTGCAGGGCGAGGCTTGTTTATGCGACACACAGCTGTCTGTCAGCAGCTACTGACTGCAGTCAAGTGGTTGTGTGGGGAGGGAGAGAAGATTACACTGTCTTGTTGAGGTATTCTCAGTTTGTTCTTTCTGCGATCCTGCATATGTGTGTTTGGTAGAGGAATGATCCCTCTGAGATGTGGTTTTTGGGAACGTGCACATGTGTGTGTTTTTTGCGTGCATGTGTGAGAGAGAGAGAGAGTGAGAGAGACTCTGGTTAAGAGTCAGAATAGCTTTGCTCCACTGCAGAGGTAAAAAAAAGCCTGATCAGCATCACAATGGTTTCTGCGAAACACATGAACCACTGCCAGCTCCTCTCTGTTTGTGTGGGACCCAGCAGGGAGGGGCAGACTCTGTTCTCAGGCATTCCGCAGGTCTGAGACAGACAGACAAACACCTATACACACACACGCAGCACGCAAGCACACACACACACACACACAAGATCACTTCACAACAAAATCACTTCACAAACAGCCCCTCTCCCTGAGTAGTAAAAGCAACAGTTGGTATTGCAGTCAGTCACTCAGTCTGTTAGTCTGTCCATATGCTGGTTGGATGCTGGCTGAGACTGAGACTGGATTAACAAGCCTGAAGTAGCCAGTGTCTGTCTTTTGTGAACCCAATTATCTGTGTTCTGTGTGTGTGCGTTTTTGTGTTCAGGCTCTGTGAATACCAGCTCTCTGTCCCACGTGTTGGAGATGCTCCAGTGCCTCGTTCTTTTCCCACAATGCGCTCTGACTCTGTGGATTAATTACCGTGGTGAACGGGACCTCTCTCAGTCCCTCCTGATTCTCCCTCATTCATTTGATGTGTGTGCGTGTGTGTGTGTGTGTTTATTTGGTTTTACTATCCTTGTGGGGATCAGAAATCATCACAAGGATAGTAGAGAAGGACAATTCAGACAGTTGGGACGTTTCGCTGGTCCCAACAAGGAAAAAGGCTATTTTCAGTTTAGGGGTTAGGTTTAGGGTTAGGTTTACAATTAGGGTTCGGGTTAGAATTAGGGTTAGGTTTAGGGTTAGGATATTAATATTTCTCATAAAAACTATTGGCATTAATAATTGTACCAATACTTCCAGTGCTGCAACTGGATTCACATCCTCATACACATCTGTCATGACTTCCGCCGAAGTTGGTCCCTCTCCTTGTTGGGGCGGTGTTCGGCGGTCGACGTCACCGACCTTCTAGCCATCGCTGATCCACTTTTCATTTTCCATTGGTTTTGTCTTGTCATCCATCACACCTGGTTCCAATTCCATCAATTACATATTGTGTATTGTTTTATTGTAGTGCTTGTGCCCGGTATGCTGGCATTTACCGGGTTTTGTTTGACCCATTTACATTATTGTTCTGTTGACGGTGGTTTCTGGATATTAAACGACACAGTTGTAAATCAGTTTCCGCTCTCCTGCGCCTGACTTCTCTGCCGCCAGTACGCACCTCACTACACAAACCAACATACATTTTTCTTTACATCTTCAGCAAAAGAGGCCTGAGAAAACACTGTGTATGATATCTCTGTGTGTACGTCTGTGTCTGGGCCTGTGTGTGCATGGGTTTGCGTGTGTGTTGTTGCTGCTAACGTGTCTCTCTCTCTCTCGCTGTCTCAGGGCCTCTTCTCGGGAGCTCAATGGAGAGCAGGGCCCTAAGGCCAGTGTGTTGAGCAGCAACTACACCCAGAACACAACATACACACACTCTGATGCAGACTGGGCACGCTCACAGAGGTACATAAATATGACCCAACACACACAGCCACACACTTACACACACACACACAGACACACACAGACACACACACACCAGACATGACTAGAATAGAATAGAATAATACACAGTTTGGTTCGACTCATCTTGTCGTTGTATGCCTTTCTAGATTAAAATAACTGCGTATGGCTGACAGTTGTTCTCTCTGTATGTCTGTCTCCCTCTCCCCTCTTTCTCTCCCCTTTCAGTGCTATAATAGAGCAGACACGTACTCTGTCTATCCCTCCTAGTGGTGGTCTGTCCATCTCCTGTCCACAGCAGACTTCTGTCTTCCCTTCTCCTGTCAGGTAAGTCATGTCACCATCCAATTTCACTTTTCAGTATAGCTTAATTAAGCCTTAATAAAAGTTATCCTTCGTTTAATTTCGGACCAACTACATATTGTCTAAAACCATGGGACAGAAAACAGCAGAGTCTTCCCACTGGCACAGTTCAACGTGAAATCAACCAAATATGTCACCATATCATTGGATTTAGGTTAAAAGTAAGGTGAAAACAATACGAAATTCTCTTACGTTGATGACTTTTTGCAAATCAGTTTTCCAGGTTAATTCAACGTCAACACATATAATTGTTTGGTTGAAATGACGTGGAAACAACATTGATTCAATCCCAAAAAATCCCAGTGGGTTTGTGCTGTATTGTTTATGTCCATGAGTCAGTGTAGTGCTGGCTCAACCAATCACATCTCTCTGTGTCTTGTCACTCAGCAGCCCCGGTGGCTCCCGCCCCTCCACTCCGAAGAGTGACTCGGAGCTGACCAATCAGAGCAAAGACAACCCTGAGATTCTGTGGGCCTGGGGGGAGCTGCCACAAGCTGCTAAGGTACAGAGGGAGGGAGGGAGGGAGGGAGGGAGGGAGGGAGGGAGGGAGGGAGGGAGGGCAATAGAAAAAGAGAGTCATAGGGGGAGGGGGGGAAGAGAACGATTCAGAGAGACAGTATGTCTAGCTGTAGTCCACACAGTGATCCAGGAATCAGCACTGAACTTTAACCACTTTAATCATCTTCCACGAGAGCAGCTGAGGACATGCTTTTACCCTAGCGCTCACGCTAACCACACATCTCCTCTCTCTCCTCTCTCTCCTCTCTCTCCTCTCTAATATTGACACCCGGCCTCCCGCGTCCTTGCTGTAGCGTGCTTTCTTCTTCCTTACTCTCTCCTCTCGCTCTCTCTTTCCCTCTCTCCACCTCTAGCCCTCCTACCTCCCTCCGCCCCAGATGCAAGATTCTGGGATGAAGTCCCCTGTCTCCATCCCTGTGTGTGACAGCACACACTTCAGAACCATCCCCGGAGACTGTGGCCCCCCTGGCCAGACCCAGAACCACCCAGACAATGGCCCCCCATCCCTCAACCCATACATGCCCCAGCCTGGTAACAACACGGCTGGGCCCGTGGCTGGAGGGGACATGGAGTTAGTAGGGGCAGCCTGTAGAGAGGTGGAGGGGCTGATGGCCTCCAGGTTGCTGTCAGAACTGGATGAGGGGGGCCAGAGGAGCAGCCCGGTCAGACGCACAGACTCCCCATCCAAGAGGAAAGGTACGTCTTCTCGAACCATCGCCTCCAAGCGGAGTGGAGTTTAGATTGCAGAATTTGAATCTGAGCTGTCACTCAGCATGCGTTCACGTCTGTAGATGTGATTGCCTCCACCATTAGCTACACGTCAAGTTAATGCTAACCCTAACCCTAAATGCCATGTCAATCATTGTATCCATGGTAACGTGTGACGGGGTACCTGCAGACAAGAGGAGCCACCACCTGGGCTCGGATGGAGTCTACCTGGATGACATCACTGAGCTGGAGCCAGAGGTGGCTGCTCTGTACTTCCCTAAAAGGTAACACGCCCCCCCCCCACACACACACGCACACACACGCACACACACACACACACACGCACACACACTCACCTGTAACACACACACACACTCACCTGTAACACACACACACACTCACCTGTAACACACACACTCACACACACACCTGTAACACACACACACACACACACTCACAGTCACCTGTAACACACACACACACACACACACACTCACACACACACTCACCTGTAACACACACACACACACTCACCTGTAACACACACACACACACCTATTCTGTCCTACACAAACACTCGTCCCCCACTCCTGAACCGATGACCCTGTTCCTTAGTGACGGTTCAGTGAGAGGGGGCTCGGAGACAGGGGCGCGGAGCACCAACCAATCACCTCAGTCGGTGGGCAGCAGTGGGATGGACAGCGGTGTGGACAGCTACGCTGACCAGCTGGGAGACATGCCCAACATCGCCATCTCCCTGTGTGGAGGTCTCACTGACAACAGAGAGATCACAAAAGGTACTGGCCGTTAAACACATGGGCTGCATCTCAATACTGTCAGCTTTGACTTACTGGTATAACTGGATATTGTAGCTCCATCTACTTGCTGTCATTGTTTTCACCTATCCAGCCCTCTCCTGTCTGTGTCTCTACAGACCAGTTATAATAACCTTCTCCTGTCTGTGTGTCTCTACAGAACAGTTATATTAACCCTCTCCTGTCTGTGTGTCTCTATAGAACAGTTATATTAACCCTCTCCTGTCTGTGTGTCTCTACAGAACAGTTATATTAACCCTCTCCTGTCTGTGTGTCTCTACAGAACAGTTATATTAACCCTCTCCTGTCTGTGTGTCTCTATAGAACAGTTATATTAACCCTCTCCTGTCTGTGTGTCTCTATAGAACAGTTATATTAACCCTCTCCTGTCTGTGTGTCTCTACAGACCAGTTATATTAACCCTCTCCTGTCTGTGTGTCTCTACAGAACAGTTATATTAACCCTCTCCTGTCTGTGTGTCTCTACAGAACAGTTATATTAACCCTCTCCTGTCTGTGTGTCTCTACAGAACAGTTATATTAACCCTCTCCTGTCTGTGTGTCTCTATAGAACAGTTATATTAACCCTCTCCTGTCTGTGTGTCTCTATAGAACAGTTATATTAACCCTCTCCTGTCTGTGTGTCTCTACAGAACAGTTATATTAACCCTCTCCTGTCTGTGTGTCTCTATAGAACAGTTATATTAACCCTCTCCTGTCTGTGTGTCTCTACAGAACAGTTATATTAACCCTCTCCTGTCTGTGTGTCTCTATAGAACAGTTATATTAACCCTCTCCTGTCTGTGTGTCTCTATAGAACAGTTATATTAACCCTCTCCTGTCTGTGTGTCTCTATAGAACAGTTATATTAACCCTCTCCTGTCTGTGTGTCTCTATAGAACAGTTATATTAACCCTCTCCTGTCTGTGTGTCTCTATAGAACAGTTATATTAACCCTCTCCTGTCTGTGTGTCTCTATAGAACAGTTATATTAACCCTCTCCTGTCTGTGTGTCTCTACAGAACAGTTCCAGGAGAGAGCCATCTCTTACCAGCAGTTCACTGAAAACCCCTCCATCATCGACGATCCCAACCTGGTGGTCAAGATTGGAACCAAGTACGTAAAATACTTCTAACTAACCTTTAACCTCATAGCAGTAAAGATGTGATCGTTCACGATTAATCCGGAATTCCTGCTTTTCTGACGTAGTCCTCCGTATATCATTGAATCTGACCCATCCACATCCATCCAGATGTTCTATGTTGTCCTGATCTGATTGGAGAAGTATGTATGTACTGTATACTACCGATAAGAAATGAACTGCAGACACTAAAGATACAACAGTGATCTTATGTTTGTGTCTGTTCTCCTCCAGGTACTACAACTGGACCACCGCAGCCCCTCTCATGCTGGCTATGCAGGTGTATCAGAAGCCCCTGCCAATGGTAAAACCT
>NC_034187.2:36876295-36973795 GCF_002021735.2 Oncorhynchus kisutch
CAATGGACCTATCTAACCAATGGACCTATCTAACCAATGGACCTATCTAACCTATGAACCTATCTAACCAATGGACCTATCTAACCAATGGACCTATCTAAATCTATGGACCTATCTAACCAATGGACCTATCTAACCAATGGACCTATCTAACCTATGGACCTATCTAACCTATGGACCTATCTAACCTATGGACCTATCTAACCTATGGACCTATCTAACCTATGGACCTATCTAACCTATGGACCTATCTAACCTATGGACCTATCTAACCTATGGACCTATCTAACCTATGGACCTATCTAACCTATGGACCTATCTAACCTATGGACCTATCTAACCTATGGACCTATCTAACCAATGGACCTATCTAACCAATGGACCTATCTAACCTATGGACCTATCTAACCTATGGACCTATCTAACCTATGGACCTATCTAACCTATGGACCTATCTAACCTATGGACCTATCTAACATATGGACCTATCTAACCTATGGACCTATCTAACCAATGGACCTATCTAACCAATGGACCTATCTAACCAATGGACCTATCTAACCTATGGACCTATCTAACCTATGGACCTATCTAACCAATGGACCTATCTAAATCTATGGACCTATCTAACCAATGGACCTATCTAACCTATGGACCTATCTAACCTATGGACCTATCTAACCTATGGACCTATCTAACCTATGGACCTATCTAACCTATGGACCTATCTAACCTATGGACCTATCTAACCTATGGACCTATCTAAATCTAAACCAATGTTACATATTAGTAAAGAAAATGTCATTTGCCTATAGTCCGATGGGTGAAAATATGATCACTTGATGAGAGAACAGGGTGTGTGCCTTTGTCAAATCATCAGTAGCCTATAGTGGCATCATGCAGCCCATGTATGTTTTGATTTCTAAGGCATTCTAAGGTGTGTATTATTCACAACTTGCCAAATGACTTTAAATCCAGTATAGGACCTGTTTCAAATGGGTACTTTTACACTCAACATAGCCATACAGGAGGCCAACTCATATTCTGTTCTTCTGAAATACATTTTCTTCAAATCATAATATTTCTTTAGACCTGCCTAAAATAAATCCTGGATTTCCTGGATAAATCCTGGATATTATGAAACTTAAAATAAATAAAAAAGTATGTTATATAGGCGCCCATCAGCGGCTTGTATGCGTGGAGACCTGGAGATGCTGAACATGATTAATTAAACATTTCATGACCGCCAGTGCCCAATTCCCAAATACCAAAACCTCAATATTTGCTCCAACTGAGACTGTAATGTTAGTCTGCCTCAGCCATCAGCCCCATAACGTAGGGAGTCACCCCCATACCATGGAAAGAGCTCTAAAATTCAGATGATCATTTAATATGAAGCAGCTCCACGGTGTCCGGTTCTGACTGTGGCTGTCAGTGTCTGTTATTGTCCTCTTTACACTAGCAGGCCTAGAGCAGCTTTAAACACACCACACACACCCACACACACAGATTGCTTGGGTTCACCGTGACCACAGATAGTCAGTCAGTATTGTGGTTCTGGTTCTTTGACACCTTGCTGACAGCCTCGGGTTTGAGAAAGAAGTAGAGAGTGGGAAGGATAGAGGGAGAGAGAGACAGGGAAGATGCAGAGAAATAGGCGAAGATGCGTTCTGCCTGCAGTGTATGGTGGTGATGACAAGCTGCCGTGAGCTCTCAGCCAAACATGGGCTCCAAGTTAACATACAGCCAGTGTTTTCCATTAGTCCACAATTGTTTGCAGAGTTGTTTTGCATTTTCCATTTTCAGTTGTCCTTCAAGACCCATTTGACCACATAAAAATAAAAAATAAAAATGTCAACCTTGAGTGCCACAGGGGACTGCTATCTGGACATTCTTAAATAGTAGTAAATAGTTTATAGTAATAGATTATATATAGTCGAAAGTTCTGAAGAAGCACGCTGAGTACCACAATGATAGTGTTTTGATCATGTTTATGTTTATAAGACATTTATAAGCAGCTAGCCTTTCGTCAATGTCTCCAATTTAAGCCCTATAGAAAGTGTGTGCCCTGGAGGGAAGAAAAAGTCATTCCGATACCCAAGAATAGTAAAGCCCCCTTTACTGGCTCAAATAGCAAACCAATCAGCCTGGTAACAACCATTAGTAAACTTCTGGAAAAAAATGGTGTTTGACCAGATACAATGCAATTTTACAGTAAACAAATGATCAATAGACTTTCAGCATGCTTATAGGGAAGGACATTCAACAAGCACAGCACTTACACAAATGACTAATGATTGAGAGAAATGTATTTAAAAATGGGTGTTTTGTTAGACTTCAGTGCGATCATAGTCTGCTGCTGGAAAAACGTATGTGTTATGGCTTTATACCCCGTGATATATTGAAGATAAAGAGTAAAGATAACAGAACACAGAGGGTGTTCTTTAATGGAAGCCTTTCCAACAAAGTCCAGGTAGTAGCAGGAATTCCACAGGGTAGCTGTTTAGGCCCCTTACTTTTTTCAATCTTTACTAACGACTTGCCACTGGTTTTGAGTAAAGCCAGTGTGTCTATGTATGCGGATGACTCAACACTATACACAGCTACTACAGCAACTGACATGACTACAACACTTAACAAAGAGCTGCAGGTAGTTTCGGTATGGTGGCAAGGAATAAGTTAGTCCTAAATATTTCTAAAACTAAAAGCATTGTATTTGGGACAAATCATTCACTAAACCTTAAACCTCAACTACATCTCGTAATGAATAATGTGGACATTGAGCAAGTTGAGGTGACTAAACCACCAACTACCAGTTACCATGGATTGTAAACTGTCATGGTCAAAACATGTTGATGGGGAGAACTGCTCTGCCATCTAAACAACACTATCAACAAGGCAGGTCCTACAGGCGAAGTTATGTCGCACCTTGACTACTGTTCAGTAGTGTGGTCAGGTGCCACAAAAAGGGACTTAGGAAAATTGCAGTTGGTTCAGAACAGGGCCCTTAAAAGTACACAGAGAGCTAACATTAATGATATGCGTTTCAATCTCTAATGGCTCAAAGTGGAAGAGAGATTGTCATCACTGCTTATTTTTGTAAGTGTTGACAAGCTGAATGTAACGAGCTGTCTGTGTAAACTAATAACCCACAGCATTGTACACCCATGCATACCCCACAAGAAATGCCACCAGCGGTCTCTTCACAATCTCCAAGTCCAGAATAGGAGGCGCACAGTACTACATAGAGCCATGACTACATGGAACTATATTCCACATCAGGTAACTGATGCAGCAGTAGAATCAGATTGAAAAAAACAGGTAGAAATAAACCTTATGGAACAGCGGGGACTGTGGAGAGACACAAAAGTACAGACACACGCATACGTTTTGTATTGTAGAGATGTAGTGGTGTAATAATGTTTTATAATGTACTGTTTTATCTTTTGTTTTATATGTAATGTAAGTGTTTTAATGAGTTTGGACCCCAGGAAGAGTAGCTGCTGCCCTGGGGATCCTAAATAAATACAAATACAAACACTAACTGTCTCATGATGCTAATAGCATGTACTGTAACTATATGGTCCCTGACCCTCTCTCTTCCTCTCTCCGTGGCCAGGACCCTATGATGCTGTGTGGGGAGGAGGAGGCCTGGACCCCCCTGAGAGAAGCCATCCCCCGGTTGGAGAACCTACAGACACATGGTGGTATCCTTTACACAAGAATCACCCATGACCAATATGTCACAATGTTAAAATGTATTATTAAACAAATATGCGCTCACACACAGACGCGTACACACACACACCACATCTCATCTGTCCATTTTATGCTCTCTATTTTAGTCCAGTCATAATTATCTCTGTCACTCTAGTGATCTTTCTCACTCTCCTCCCGCTCTCTCTTTCTCCCTCTCCTCCCGCTCTCTCTTTCTCCCTCTCCTCCCGCTCTCTCTTTCTCCCTCTCCTCCGGCTCTCTCTTTCTTCCTTTCCTCCCGCTCTCTCTTTCTCCCTCTCCTCCCGCTCTCTCTTTCTCCCTCTCCTCCGGCTCTCTCTTTCTCCCTCTCTTCCCGCTCTCTTTCTCCCTCTCCTCCCGCTCTCTCTTTCTCCTCCCGCTCTCTCTTTCTCCCTTTCCTCCCGCTCTCTCTTTCTTCCTCTCCTCCCGCACTCTCTTTCTCCCTCTCCTCCCGCTCTCTCTTTCTCCCTCTCCTCCCGCTCTCTCTTTCTCCCTCTCCTCCCGCTCTCTCTTTCTCCCTCTCCTCCCGCTCTCTCTTTCTCCCTCTCCTCCAGCTCTCTCTTTCTCCCTTTCCTCCCGCTTTCTCTTTCTCCCTTTCCTCCCGCTCTCTTTCTCCCTCTCCTCCCTCTCCTCCTGGTGTACCCTTAACTCTGTCTCCAGACTGGGAAGAGCTCTTACAAGAGTGTAGTTCTCTGCTGGCTCCAATGGGTGGCGCTGTCCCCGCAGTCCCTGATGGTAATGTGTACCGTCTCAGGGTGACTGACTTAGCCCTGGACGCCTGCATCAACCTGGCCCAATGGGACAGAGCACTGGCTTATGGCACCATCACCCTGGAGCCTTACAGGTGGGTGTGTGAATGTCAGAAATGACATGTTGTGTAAAGTGAATAAAGGTGGTAAGTCTGTATGTTGTAGCCAATGTCATCAAGTGACCCATGATACACTGCTCCGTATTGCATGGTTACACTGTTTCAGTCTCTACCAGACATTAAACACACAGAGGAATTCATACAATGAAAACCTAAATGCACTTCAGCCCAGCTTGAACAAAAAGGGGAATCAATCAATCGACTGACGCACTTGATAATCCAAAAAAAGCTGTCCTTAGCCCAGGACACTTCCACATGTGACTATCCCAAAAGGGAGCGCTCTGTGTCTGCATTGATTTTTGTGTTTTCACGGGACCAAACAGACAGGCTCGCGTTTCGGCTTCAGATGCCTTGCCTTCATCAGAGGCTGATTTCGGATTGCTCAGAGATAACACGGTTTTATTTATCTTTCTTTGTGTCATTTGTTAGCATACTTACTGTACGGATGCTCTCGGGTAAACGTGTAAAAAAAAAAAGCTAGATGGTGTTTTTGTTATTTGGCAACTGGTGTGGCAAGTTTGGAACAATACGCAGGGCTGGTTTGTTTCTGTGTTGGTGGGAGTCACAAAAGACGCAGGGCCTTTTGGCAGCTTGGCATCTTATGACCAAATCTCTAACATATAACATCAGGGGGGGGGGGGGGGGCAAATTCTGAGGACCATGGGCGTTTCATTGCTCAACCGGTGACTTAGCCTGATCATAATGATCAGGTCATATGACACACAGTATTAAGGGTCTTTCTATAAACTAGGGTACCCGTGAAGATCTCCTACAATGGACAACTTGTTACAGCTGTTGATAAGTCATTGATAATAATATATTTTTTTGAATGTCATTACATTCTTAAGATATAAGGCGGGAACATAGCTATAGTCAATACAATTCTCGAGTTGATTTAAAACCTATGTTTAAAACCCTTTATCGTGGTTGGTGTCTTGACTGATTTGTCCAAAATTGTGTGACATAAAACATAACTTTTCCGTCCTTGCATTTATGGCTGCGTTCGTTATATCATATATTAAGTATTAATCAGTTCAATTCGACATTGAACTTCAACCCTGTAAGAATTCTGGATCTAGCTGTCGGACAGTTTTTTGTATAGACATCTTAGAACTGCAGTGTAACTGTGTAACATTTAGTGTCTCCTAATGTTATGGGTCGAAAACAGTTTTCATGGTCACATAAATCCCAAATAATAAATGCGATTGAAAAATCAAATGCTTCTAACCCGAAAGAGTCACCTTACCTTGATACTTCAAACCTAAATCGATACTGTCATTAACGTGGCTCTTCAATATTTATGCATAATACATCTGTTTAACTACGCCGGGATACATCATCATCATCATCATCATCATCTGATCCAGGAAGGAATTTTCTGAATGTCAGCCAAGTGACGAACAGCTGTTGTGATGTCGCATGCAATGCAACAACAGCCAAAGTGCTGGGGGACAAATGTGTTTGCGAGGAATGTCCAGAATATTTTGTGTCTCATTTGTTACCAGTGAAGACCGTTGTACCTGGATCCACGTTGGATCTAATATCCCTAGCGAATTGGTGTTGATCGTCTGTTGTCTGCTTGATTTACAGCAGAGCCTCGTTAGATTTAGCAGAGAAAGTTTTACAGTAAGGAGTTCCTTGTTTTCATATGTTGACAAATACATTTTGTATCCCATGTTACAACTGCAAAGGGCTTTGAAGTAGCCTACATTAACTTTGAATTTGGAGCTCAGAAATTCAAGTACTGGAATAGGCCGACCTTGAAAATCAGACATTTCCTCAATGTGGAGCTTAAAAAGTCCTTGTTATTATTATAGCCAATTTATAAGTTCGACCTGCTCCCTTAAAATTCCCAGTGATTACATTTTTGATCAGAGGCATCTTGTATGTTTCCCACCACTTCTTTTGAAGGGTGTTGCGCTAGCTACTATGTTGTGTTAAAACCATGTGCGGTTATTACGATGACAACATCTAATGTTGACTTCCCCTTGGCTTTCCATACAAATTCCTTCCGTTAAAAAAGGAACCTGGTTTTTGGTCACTTTCTTATGATAAAAACAGCGATGGTTAGATGAATGCTTCAACTATTCATGGCTTTATTACGTGTGCCTACGTCAGCCACATAGGCTACAGAACAATGTATCCAATCTATTTAGTTAGGCAATGTCCACAATATTTTCACTTATTTTAGAATATAATAAAAAATGTGAATATCAAGGCCTTAAACTGCATTATTCTTAAAATGCTCATGGCTTACTTTTTCTTTGACACTTTTTGCATGCTTTTTGGGGGTAGGGGGGTTCTGTATTAGGCCCTATATGTACAATTATAGAGCCTAATACATAAATTATAACCTTTTATAAACTGGGTGGTTCGAGCCCTGAATGCTGATTTGGCTGACAGCCGTGGCATATCAGATCATATACCACGGGTATGACAAAACATGTATTTTTACTGCTCTAATTATGTTGGTTACCAGTTTATAATAACAGTAATGCACCTCAGGGGTTTGTGGTATGTTGTCCATATATACCACACCCCCTCGTGCCTTATTGCTTAAGTATAACATTGAGGTCTTTGAATATCACAATTAAGTGCTTGAAAAAGTCTCTGAAAGGCCATGAATTTGACCTGCTAGTGTCTATATGAACCCTGCTTAAATGCTGTGTAGTCCTAGACCAATGTTGTTGTATAGCTGGAGTTATAGGTCAATTTGCATATAAAGGATACATTTTTCTCCCTCTTAAGTACACAAGTAGAACTACATGCAAATCTTTTAAAGTTTCAAACCATTTAGACATATTGATCCCGATGTCACACATTGAGCCCATTATTTATAGAAAGACAAATCAGCACAAATAGATGGCGATGGTGTCCAAAAAAATACAAATAAACAATGAAATATTCATCAAACGGTTCAAATGTAGAACATTTGGGAAAAGTTGACAGACTTGGTGTATAAATGGCTATTCACCTTCTTCCACAGTTTAAAGAGACCCCTTTCAGCCTCATCCGCTTGTGTAAAGAGTGCCTGTAGAGACAAAAGGGACACGGTTTTGGTGTCGTGTCACTTTTGTGTTTTCACTGTCAAAAAGCCTTTTTGATTTAGTGTAATTCATTCATTAATATAGAGGATACTGTATGTTGTGCAGTTTCCCTCACCTTCACCTTCACCTTAACCTTCAGCTGTCCATTCCCTCCTCATCTTCAGCCTTGTTATTTCCCTCCGTTAGGCCCTTTCAACCTCTTCCCCTTCTCCAAGGAGAGCCTTTAGAGATAAACATTTAAATGGCTTTTTGATAATGAAAACATAGCATTTGCAGGATATTTAGAGAGTGCATGGTAACACAGAAAGTTTGTATGTCGACCCCTATGCTGACTTCTGTAAGCTGATCAAGTAAATGCTGTTCTACTGTAAGAAATGAGTTGTGTAGGTTTAGTACTTAATAGATTTTCTTCTGCTATGTGATAAATACTATAAAAGGGACATGGCGCCAAAATAGTGTCCATTCATCCATTAATTCATTCATGCACGTATTCATGCATTAATTCATTCCCTTATTCATTCATTTAGAGGATTTGTTGTGCAGTTTTCCTCACCTTCACCTCAACCTCCAGTTGTCCTTTTCTGGCTTTGGCCTTGTCCGTCTCCTTTGCAGCCTTTCTGGCCTCGTCTTTGGCCGGGCGGACTCTTCCATGGCCTCGTCTTTGGCCGGGCGGACTCTTCCATGGCCTCGTCTTTGGCCGGGCGGACTCTTCCAAGGCCTCGTCTTTGGCCGGGCGGACTCTTCCACGGCCTCGTCTTTGGCCGGGCGGACTCTTCCACGGCCTCGTCTTTGGCCGGGCGGACTCTTCCACGGCCTCGTCTTTGGCCGGGCGGACTCTTCCACGGCCTCGTCTTTGGCCGGGCGGACTCTTCCATGGCCTCGTCTTTGGCCGGGCGGACTCTTCCACGGCCTCGTCTTTGGCCCGGGCGGACTCTTCCATGGCCTCGTCTTTGGCCGGGCGGACTCTTCCATGGCCTCGTCTTTGGCCGGGCGGACTCTTCCATGGCCTCGTCCGCCTTTTGCATCGTGATTTCCGCCTCACTCTTCATGCTCAAATCAAATCAGACTCCCTCCGCCGTCGAAGTTGTTGCCTTCCTCATCTGCTCTCCGTATTCCTCCTTCAGCCGGAGAACATGATGCTCTCCGTATTCCTCCTTCAGCCGGAGAACACGATGCTCTCCGTATTCCTCCTCCAGCCGGAGAACACAATGCTCTCCGTATTCCTCCTTCAGCCGGAGAATATGATGCTCTCCGGCCAGGATTCTTCTTTGTCTGCTAAGTTCTTGCAATTCAGACTTCCTACCAGAAAATACGAATCATTCCCTATTATTTTGGGTAATTGTCTCTGCTATTAAATAACATGTTTTTCAAGCTCATCGACTTTGATTACTGGAGAAAATGGGCAAAACATTTCATGTGATTAAGCTGAATGTTGATCTGTTCTGTGGTAGCTCCACATCCTCCTGGGATCTTTGCTATGTCAACACCTTGGGAGTAATAACCTTGGCACCCATTGGTAATGTCACCATGGCATCCCCTGAACGTGTCACTGATTCCTACCCAGTATCCCAAATGGCACCATATTCCCTATATAGTGTACTTATTTTGACCAGAGCCCTATCAAAGTACCCTTTTTAATAAATTGTTAACATCTTTTAGTAACTTGTGGAGTGTATATCCTGTCCAGACAACCCTACACAAACTCCAAACAGCTAAACAATCTGCGACTCAACCCATATCATACATAGTAGTGAGGTCAGATTTTTTTTAAGGCCCACGTTTGTGTATTTAAACACTTCTACATACAATAAGCATTTAAATGTTGGAAATGACACATGCATCTAAACTAGTCTTGTGAGGTACAGTATTGATTGGTTCTAAAAACATACAATGAAACAAAATAGACCTACCACACAGTGTAGCTCAGATGAAAGAAGTGGATGGAACCAGAAACGGCAATGAACATTTTTGGGGGCGAAAGATGGAAGACGATTTCAGTTTTCTGATAATATATTGACTTTTCTTTCAATTTCATGAATTTGCTAAAACTATTAGGAACAGCAGAATACGTATGTTCTATCCTTCTGTAGCATTCCTGTTAGTAGAGACCTTGAAGAGTAGGAATATGTAAATCTATTGTTAAAAAGGAAGGCAGTTGCTGTCAGTAAAACATATGTTGGACTAAAAATAAGGTCATTTGAATTGTTGACAAAACACTATATTATGCAACATAAATGGGTTAAACCACATTTCCTGCCCCATTTTATGCCCCAGTGTTTGCGGCTACAACCGTATATACTCTAACATTCAAATCTCTTGAATATTGTCTTTGTCCCATCATCTTTAGTGTAAACTGTCTTTTGTGCCTAAGCTACAATGCTAATGTTGTTTAAGATAATGTGTTCCAGAATTCTATAGTGTCCTGAAACTTTAGTTCATTTCTATTACATTCTAACTGAACAAAGTTAAGTTCTCCACCAGAGCTGTGTAGCTGTGAGGCTTGGTCCTACTGTTTTGGCTGCAGCAGGAGCATTAGCAATGCTAAGTGGCTAACGGGTTGACTAGATGTGAGGCGTTAACTATGCTTAACACTAAACAAGCTCATGTTATGCTAATTTAAACCATCTCTATTTGATTTCCACTCCCCTGCTTATTCTGATGACTACATTCCCCACACACCCCTACCAGTCTCAGAGTTTTGGAGAATAATTTGCCTTTTCAAGTCATTCCCTATTATTTTGGGTAATTGTCTCTGCTATTAAATCTATGTTTTTCAAGCTCATCGGCTTTGATTACTGGAGAAAATGGGCAAACCATTTCATGTGATTAAGCTGAATGAATAATTTTCGAGCAGTGTGTTTTCTGTGCCGTACATGTAGCCTCTTCTGTGCTGCTAACGTCATTGTTACTGCTCAAGGCTGTGAATGGAACATTGCCTCCACTTCCTAATGTTTATTCATAAATTGAGCCTTAGATAACGTGGCCGCTGCCAGACAATGTTACCTAATGCTCAACGCATAATAAACTGTAGTGGTACTCTAGTAGCTAATGTATTGTGCAACTGTGCTTCTTAATCACTTACTGATGTGGAGGGTTTCCGCTTAAACTCACTCCAACTCTGTCATGGCTACATACCCTGCAAGAAAAAAATGTGTCTTTAGGACATCCCCGGAACATCACGAAATGGTCGCCTAAGTCGTCAGGATGTGTTGTATCATGGTCGCATGGAGGTTTTTGTCTGGTTCCCCGGTTTGTCCCAGGGATGTCCCCATGGATGTTTTATAGGACATTCAGTAGAACGCTTTTTCATTGGTCCTCTGGATGTTTGTTCCAGGATGTCCCCAAGGACGGTTATCAGACACTCTTAGAACGTTCTGTCATGGTCAAGGGCCCATTAATGCATGTGGTTTGGTCCATTCTCCACGAGGAGGGAAAAAAATACGCCTGATCTGACAGTTGTATCCTAAGAATTCACGAGAGATAACCACTATGCCCCCCTCAAAAACGAAATTGGGTTTCCAGAAAAAGAAAGAAAGGAAACAGAGTCAGATACAGACATATTCTGGGAAAAAATGACTCACTACTACTAGGATTTGAAGGATTTGAGTGGGTAAGTCGGTGCAGACGGCCTGCTGAATTGAGTAGCCTAGCTAGCCAATATAGCTAGCTTGATAGCCTGCTAGTTACCTACCATGGACTCACTTGGCTCGGTCAGAGCAGTAATTATTAACATGATGATGACGAGCTACCACTACCAGCTATGGCTAACAAATTAGCTATTATTTTGATATTACAACTGTATTCCCCAATATTTGCGTGATATTTGTTAGCTAGCTAGACTAAAATTAAAACCTAACATGTAGCCTACCTATCCATACTGTAGATGATACTACTACTACTACTACTACTACTAATACTACTACTGCTGCTACTGTAGACAAAGATCCCAACGTGTGTCTACTACATGAAGTTGAAACAGCGGACCTTGGAGGTGAGGCAGTTGTTTTGTAGCAGCAGCAGCATAACTAGACCATTTTTTATTGTAAAGTTAGGCACATGATGACTTAGACACTCTTAAATGCGTATTCTATTTGTTATGTAGACTATTCAAAAGTGTTTTCTTTCAGTAGTAGATTTTTAGAATCGTAACCTTTTGAAGGAGCCAACATTAAACCTAAAATTCCCATTGTTTACTCACTTCCTAGTGCCCAGAGCGCCCCATGTTGGCAGAATCTTAGCTGAAAGCTGTCAGACAGACTCTTATGCAGTGGAGAGCAGGGAAGAGGAAGAGGAGTTAACTTCTTATGGCTGCAGGGGCAGTATTGAGTAGCTTGGATGAAAGGTGCCCAGAGTAAATGGCCTGCTCCTCAGTCTCAGTTGCTAATATATACATATTATTATTAGTATTGGATAGAAAACACTCTGAATGATGTCTGTGAGTATAGCAGAAGTCATATGGCAGGCAAAAACCCGAGAAGAAATCCAAACAGGAAGTGAGAAATCTGAGGTTAGTCGATTTTCAACCCAGGCCGTATTGAATTCACAGTGGGATATGAATGAAGTTGCACTTCCTAGGGCTTCCACTAGATGTCAACTGTCTTTAGAAACAGAGAGCCATTTCCTGATCACGTGCATTCCACATGATATCGACCTGTGTTCCATTGCTCCTCTAGACACAAAGGAATTCTCCGGTTGGAACTTTATTGAAGATTTATGATAACAACACCCTAATGATTGATTCTATACTTATTTTTAAATGATTCTTCGACCTGTAATATAACTTTTTGAAGTTTTTGTCCGAAGTAATGCTCGACCTGCATGAGTGTTTGGATATGTGTACCTAACACGCTAACAAAAATAGCTACTTGGACATAAATAATGGACATCATCAAAAAAATCAAGCATTTATTGTGGAACTGTGATTCCTGGGAGTGCATTTTGATGAAGATCATCAAAGGTAAGGGAATATCTATAATGTGATTTCTGGTTTCTGTTGACTCCAACATGGCGGCTAATTTTATTATTTTTCTGAGCGCCGTCTCAGATTATTGCATGGTTTGCTTTTTCCTTAAAGTTAAAAAAAAATCTGACACAGCGGTTGCATTAAGGAGAGATATATCTATAATTCCATGTGTATAACTTGTATTATCATCTACATTTATGATGAGTATTTCTGTTGAATCGATGTGGCTATGCAAAATCGCTGGATGTTTTTGGTACTAGTGAACGTAACGCGCCAATTTAAACTCTGATTTTTTTAATATAAATATGAACTTTATCAAACAAAACACACATGTATTGTGTAACATGAAGTCCTATGAGTGTCATCTGATGAAGATCATCAAAGGTTAGGGATTCATTTTATCTCTATTTGTGCTTTTTGTGACTCCTCTCTTTGGCTGGGTGGTGACCTAACATAATTGTTTGTGGTGCTTTCGCTGTAAAGCCTATTTGAAATCGGACACTGTGGTGGGATTAACAGCAAGATTACCTTTTAAAACGGTATGAGATACATGTATGTTTGAGGAATTTTAATTATGAGATTTCTGTTGTTTTGAATTTGGCGCCCTGCACTTTCACTGGCTGTTGTCATATCATCCCATTAACGGGATTGCAGCCCTAAGAAGTTTTAAAGAGTATCAGCAGTACCAGTGAAGGAGTGACAGAAGAGACTGAACAAGCAAGTAATAGGGGAAAGGAAGAGTATGGACAGATTCGAAGTGAGGAAGATGAGGTTTTAGATGATCCAGCACTGTGGCCAGAGAAAGTACAAGACCATGAAAGAGAAGCTATTGTTGGCAGACTAGCCAACAGGTGTGGTGAGGAGACAGAACTGTATAAAATCATGCCCCCAGACTCAGAAGGCAGCCATTCCCCAACTATTTACAGTACAATGCAATCTCACAGATGACGCAATCTCTATTGCACTTCCCTTTCCCAACTAGACAAAAGGAACACCTAGGTGAGAATGCTATTCATTGACTATAGCTCAGTGCTCATCACTAAGCTAAGGATCCTGGGACTAAACACCTCCCCCTGGATCCTGGACTTCCTGATGGCCCGCCCCCAGATCCTCAACACTGGAGCCCCCCAGCCCTCTCCTGTACTCCCTGTTCACCCAAGACTGCATGGCCAGGCACGACTACAACACCATCATTAAGTTTGCAGACGACACAACAGTGGTAGAACTGATCACCAACAATGACGAGACAGCCGATAAGGAGGAAGTCAGAGACCTGGCCAGGTGGTGCCAGAATAACAACCTATCCCTCAACGTAACCAAGACTAAGGAGATGATTGTGGACTACAGGCAAAGGAGGACCGAGCACGACCCCATTCTCGTCGACCGGGCTGTAGTGGAGCAGGTTGAGAGCTTCAAGTTCCTTGGTGTCCACATCACAAACAAACTAGAATGGTCCAAACACACCTAGACAGTTGTGAAGAGGGCATGACAAAGCCTATTCCCCCTCAGGAAACTAAAAGTTTTGGCATGGGTCCTCAGATCCTCAAAAAGTTCTACAGCTGCAACATCGAGAGTATCCTGGTTGCATCACTGCATGGTACGGCAATTGCTCGGCCTCCGACAGCAAGGCACTACAGAGGGTAGTGCGTACAGCCCAGTACATCACTGGGGCAAAGCTGCCTGCCATCCAGGACGTCTACACCAGGCGGTGTCAGAGGAAGGCCCTGAAAACTGTCAGAGACCCCAGCCACCCCAGTCATAGACTGTTCTCTCTGATACCGCATGGTAAGCGGTACTGGAGTGCCAAGACTAGAAGACAAAAAGGCTTCTCAACAGTTTTTAACCCCAAGCCATAAGACTCCTGAACAGGTCATCAAATGGCTACCCGGACTATTTGTTTTGTGTGCCCCCCCACTCTTTTACGCTACTAAAGAAATAAAAACAACAGTAAAAATAACAGTAGCGAGGCTATATACAGGCACCTGTTAGTCAGGCTGATTGAGGTAGTATGTACATTTAGATATCTGTAAGTAAGCATTTCACTGTAAGGTCAGCGCACGTGACATATACACTTTGATTTGATTTGACAGTAAGTCAGCAAACGGAAGAGAAAAGGTGCAGAGAGACTGGCTTATTTATAGTAAGAGTATCAAGGCATTATATTGCATTCCATGTGTTCTTTTTTTCTCATGTGCAAAGTTCACCATCATCCAGTTCTCTGAATAGTAAGGATGGCTGTAAGATATCATCAGGAAAATGGCGGAGAATGACAAACTACCAGAACATGAGGATGGTCTCACAAGAAGTGTTTCTGGAAATTGACAAATCTGCAGCAAACCGTAACAACAGCTACAGACAGTCAGCTGCAGAAACAAATCCAGCCAGAAATGTATAAAAACAGAGACTTCTAGAAAGTATTTTGGATGTGACAGAGTATTTAGCATCTACGAATCTGCCATTCCGGGGGAAATCACTCAGTCTTGATGATGCGCATAATGGACATTACCTAGGCTTACTGGAACTGTTGTCAAATTATGACCCGCTATTACGTGAGCACTTACAGAAAGTCTGGGACAAAAATAATGGAGCATACTCACCTTGTACCTCCCATACTCTTAATCTTGTGGGTGTACATGCAGCTCAGTCGTGCCCAGAAGTATCCACCTTTTTTGGCTGTGTGAATCGTCTTTACAATCTGTTCAGTGCCAGCCCAGAGCGATGGGCCATTCTCAAGTAAAAGACTGGCTGCTGTCTTAACCGCCTTTCAGTCACATGATGGAGTGCAGGTAGTGCTGCGGTCCGACCAGTGGAAACTCATTTACCGTCGATCATCAAGGCCCTAGATGTGCTTCTTGCTACCTGAAGCATGACAAACAAAGCCACATCTGAGGCAAAAGGTCTGAAAAGCTACTTCATGTCTTTCAAGGCAACATGATGCTGCCACCCTCGTGCTTCACGGTTGGGATGGTGTTCTTCGGCTTGCAAGCCTCTCCCTTTTTCCTCCAAACATAACGATGGTCATTATGGCCACACAGTTCTATTTTTGTTTCATTAGACCAGAGAACATTTCTCCAAAAAGTATGATCTTTGTCCTCATGTGCAGTTGCAAACCATAGTCTGGCTTTTTTATGGCGGTTTTGGAGCAGTGGGTTCTTCCTGCTGAGCAGCCTTTCAGGTTATGTTGATATAGGACTTGTTTTACTGTGGATATAGATACTTTTGTACCTGTTTCCTCCAGCATCTTCACAAGGTCCTTTGCTGTTGTTCTGGGATTGATTTGCACTTTTCGCACCAAAGTACATTCATCTCTAGGAACGAATCTCCTTCCTGAGCGATATGACGGCTGTGTGGCCCCATGGTGTTTATACTTGCATAATATTGTTTGTACAGATGAACGTGGTACCTTCAGGGATTTGAAACAGACTTGTGGAGGTCTACAATTTTTTTCTGAGGTCTTGGCTGATTTCTTTTGATTGTCCCATGATGTCAAGCAAAGAGGCACTGATTTTGAAGGTAGGCCTTGAAATACATCCACAGGTACACCTCCTATTGATTGAAAGTATGTCTATTAGCCTATCAGAAGCTTCTAAAGCCATGACATAATTTTCTGGAATTCCAAGCTGTTTAAAGGCACAGTCAACTTAGTGTATGTAAACTTTTGACCCACTGGAATTGTGATACAGTGAATTATAAGTTAAATAATCTGTCTGTAAACAATTGTTGGAAAAATTACTTGTGTCATGCACAAAGTAGATGTCCTAACCGACTTGCTAAAACTATAGTTTGTTAACAATACATTTGTGGAGTGGTTAAAAAACAAGTTTTAATGACTCCAACCTAGTGTATGTAAACTTCCAACTTCAACTGTATTTTTTACACTATTTTAGCTGAACAGTGTCACACCTACAGTACTGTACCTCACCTTAAAACCCACATACCATTTCATTACTTGAATCCTACAGAAGAACCATATACAGTGATGTCCATAATTATTGACACCCTTGATAAAGATTAGCAAAAATTACTGTATAAAATAAATAGTTCAAATCAAATTTATTTATATAGCCCTTCGTACATCAGCTGATATCTCAAAGTGCTGTACTGTAACCCAGCCTAAAACCCCAAACAGCAAGCAATGCAGGTGTAGAAGCATGATGGCTAGGAAAAACTTCCTAGAAAGGCCAAAACCTAGGGAGAAACCTAGAGAGGTACCAGGCTATGTGGGGTGGCCAGTCCTCTTCTGGCTGTGCCGGGTGGAGATTATAACAGAACATGGCCAAGATGTTCAAATGTTCATAAATGACCAGCATGGTCCAATAATAATAAGGCAGAACAGTTGAAACTGGAGCAGCAGCACGGCCAGGTGGACTGGGGACAGCAAGGAATCATCATGTCAGGGAGTCCTGAGGCATGGTCCTAGGGCTCAGGTCCTCCGAGAGAGAGAAAGAAAGAGAGAAAGAGAGAATTAGAGAGAGCACACTTAAATTCACACAGGACACCGAATAGGACAGGAGAAGTACTCCAGATATAACAAACTGACCCTAGCCCCACGACACATAAACTACTGCAGCATAAATACTGGAGGCTGAGACAGGAGGGGTCAGGAGACACTGTGGCCCCATCCGAGGACACCCCCGGACAGGGCCAAACAGGAAGGATATAACCCCACCCACTTTGCCAAAGCACAGCCCCCACACCACTAGAGGGATATCTTCAACTACCAACAATATCAAACACTGATATTGTATGCTCCAAAAAAATTGGGAAATTATATTATTTTATACTAACTGATACAAATGCTCTGAGAAACGTATTTAGTTTAACAAGTAATATTTTTTTATTTCTAAAAAGTAGGAGTCAAAATTATTGACATCGCTGTTTTCAATAACTTTCAAAACCTCACCTTGTGAGGTAACAGCACCGAGCCTCTTTCTAAAATGTTTTATGAGTTTGAGAACACATTGTTAGTGATCTTAGACCATTCTTCCATACAGAATCCTTCACGATCCTTGGAAGCAAGTGTGAAGTAGCCCCATAACATCAAAGATCCACCAGCATATTTTACATTAGGTATGGACTTATTTTCTACTCATGTATTCTCATTTCGACGCCAAACCCACAACTGGTGTGCGTGGCCAAAAAACTATATTTTCATGTCATCTGACCAAAGCACCATCGAGAGCATCCTGACCGGTTGCATCACCGCCTGGTGTGGCAACTGCTCGGCATCTGATCGTAAGGCGCTACAGAGGGTAGTGCAAACGGCCCAGTACATCACTGGGGCCAAGCTTCCTGCCATCCAGGACCTATATAATAGGCAGTGTCAGGAAAGCCCATAAAATTGTCAGAGACTCCAGTCACCCAAGTTATAGACTGTTTTCTCTGCTACCGCACTGCAAGTGGTGCCAGAGCGCCAAGTCTACTTGTACACTGCTGCTACTCGCTGTTTGTTACCCACTATGCATAGTCACTTCGCCCCCACCTACATGTACAGATTACCTCAACTAGCCTGTACTCCCGCACACTGACTTTGTACCGGTGCCCCCTGTATGTAGCCTCGTTATTCTTATTGTGTTACTTTTATTTTGACTTTTTATTTTAGTCTACTTCGTAAATATTTTCTTCTTCTTGAACTGCACTGTTGGTTAAGGGATTGTAAGTAAGTGTTTCACAGTAAAGTCTAGTTGTGTTCGGCGCATGTGGCAAATAAAGTTTGATTTGATTTGAAGTGCCAATGCCGTTTTACATTAAGTGTTGTTGGATGACGTGTAAATAGAGCTCTATGGCCACGCACACCATTTGTTTTTAAATTTTAGTCATTTACCAGACAATGTTATCCAGTGTGACCTATAGTAGCGTCGTGTCTTTGGCTATGCCGGATTAAGTGATATGACATGCTATTCTATGAAATATTTCTCCGCAATTAATATCACCTGATTGAGCTAATCCTGTAAATGTAATTAACTAGAGAGTCGGGCACCACAAAATAATATTTATAGAGCTGTTATCTTCCGAATAAAGTCTTAAAGACCTAGTAATATTTTACATCAATAGCAGTCAATATCAATCGTCATCTTACTTCAGTCTCATCTGAAAGTTGTAAATTCTTGGTTATCTGCAAGAACCCTGGCTAACAATTTGAATCAGCAAAAGTAAGCTACACATAATTAACCCCATGTCAAAAAAGCCCTTAAAATCAATTACCGTGAATGAACCTTCTGTAAAGAACGAGTATCATTCCAAAAAAGCTGCAGCTACAAAAAGAAAGGTGACAGTGATCAAAAGAAAAGTTAAATTATTTATTTACTAATAACCTAACTAATCACACAGAATTACACATACACACAATGAATCATAACTTGATTACGATTTACGTCATAAAGGAAAACGTCCCTAGCGGGCGGAACAGATATGACCGCTTGTTACACAAAAGAAAAGGGGCTGGGTTTGAGTGAAAGAGCGGGAAGACTGAGGAACAAAGGGAAGAAGCTGTGCTATCGTAAATTCAGTATCTTATGCATTCTAAATTACCACCCACTTGGAAAAGGGAAATGCAATAAATATTTACTCTGAGCTACGCTTCGGTAGCTTGGTGGTAGATGGAAGGCCGTGTTGCCCAACCGAGTCCTTTGAAGAATGTCTCTGGTGGTCAATTGGATACGTTGTAGTAACGGCATTGTGTGGTAGAAGGGATACTCTGTCTGTTCCTTCCTTATCTGCGTTTGCAGCTGCGGTTGCTAACTCAACAGCTAGGAGGTATCACTTCTGTAGTGAATAAGAGTTCAAAGTTCATACCATTCGCAACCAAAGCTCACCCTGATTTTGGCTTTGTTTTGTAGTTATTATCTGAACCATTCTGACATAGGACCGTCGTCCTACACCCCCGGAGCAGGAAGTTCTATTGTTGTCAAGGTCTTATATAGGAAGGGAGAGGAGGGCGTGTTTGAAAAGTTTTATAGCCCATGTCCCTTCACAGGGCGGGCCACTGATCTTATGAAAGCCCACATCTCTCACAAATAATTTCACATTCAAACATTTAAATTGAACAACAATTCCATGTGAATCCGATAACTCTGTGTAGACTTTCCACTGTAGAGTTTATGTCATCTTATGATGAGAATGTCTCAGATGACAACCGAACTGACATCATATTCATTAAGTACCACCACATATGTTAAATTGTTCGGATTACCAGAATATACACTGCTCAAAAAATAAAGGGAACACTAAAATAACACATCCTAGATCTGAATGAATGAAATATTCTTATTAAATACTTTTTTCTTTACATAGTTGAATGTGCTGACAACAAAATCACACAAATATGATCAATGGAAATCAAATTTATCAACCCATGGAGGTCTGGATTTGGAGAGACACTCAAAATTAAAGTGGAAAACCACACTACAGGCTGATCCAACTTTGATGTAATGTCCTTAAAACAAGTCAAAATGAGGCTCAGTAGTGTGTGTGGCCTACACGTGCCTGTATGTCCTCCCTACAAAGCCTGGGCATGCTCCTGATGAGGTGGCGGATGGTCTCCTGAGGGATCCCTCCCAGACCTGGACTAAAGCATCCGCCAACTCCTGGACAGTCTGTGGTGCAATGTGGTGTTGGTGGATGGAGCGAGACATGATGTCCCAGATTCAATTGGATTCAGGTCTGGGGAACGGGCGGGCCAGTCCATAGCATCAATGCCTTCCTCTTGCAGGAACTGCTGACACACTCCAGCCACATGAGGTCTAGCATTGTCTCGGAGTAGGAGGAACCCAGGGCCAACCAGAAACATCAGCCAGGAAGCATAGGAACTTGAGGACCACTGAGAAGTGGTCTGTGGTCCCCACCTGCAGAACCACTCCTTTATTGGGGGTGTCTTGCTAAATGCCTATAATTTCCACCTGTTGTCTATTCCATTTGCACAACAGCATGTGAAATTTATTGTCAATCAGTGTTGCTTCCTAAGTGGACAGTTTGATTTCACAGAAGTGTGATTGACTTGGAGTTACATTGTTTTGTTTAAGTGTTCCCTTTATTTTTTTGAGCAGTGTAGTTCATTTCCCCCCACCTACTGATGTTCCCAGAATCTCTATGTTAACCAAGGGTTTTGCAAATATAACCTCAGTATGGTAGAGTGAGAAAAAATGTGGGGGAAGAGGTATTTATGACTGTCATAAACCTACCCCCCAGGCCAACGTCATGACAGTAGAATGGGATCCGTTTTTGTACTTTTTTCATACTGGTTCCCGAATTGAACCCGCAACCCTGGCATTGTAAGCACCATGCTCAGCAAACTGAGCCACATGGGATCCCGGCGGTAGGTTTGGCGTCGAAATGAGAATGCATGAGCGGACTAGAACTCCATATCTACAGTAAGACTGGTATCATCAACTAGATTCAGCCGCGGGACGATTTATTTTTTGAGCGGATGGTCCGGGGACCGGAACATATTACGAATAATTTGTTGACAGCAAATTGACCGCAAAAAGCCCAAACAGATATAATGTTTGACTGACACATAATCATTTCAAACCTTGCTTACATTTGTATGTGATCATGTGTCTCTTTATTATGCGTGGGAATACTTGGGAACAGATTTCTTAAAGTAAAATCACTTGGAGCTGATTTCCTGATATTGTTACAGTCTTATGTCCAACATTGAAAATCCCCACCCCCCCCTCCCCCCAATTTTGTTTAGATTTATTTATTACTCAAAAAACTTGGGAAGGGGGGGGGGGCAAATAAAACCACTTCCCCGCGGGCTGCCAGTTGGGGAACCATGCTCGATGTTTTAGCAAGGTTTTGTAGCAAACGAGTATCATGAGTACACCCAATGGTGCACCCAATGGTTTACCAAAAACAGGGCACACTTTTTTGCTATTCGTACAATTACAACACTGAACATCCCAGCCCTATGAAATGTCCCCTTGTGGTCATTGAATGTCCCATGCGTCAAAATGAACGTCATGTTTTATGGTTCACAGAACGTTCACAGAATGTCCGTGAGATAACATCTCCCCGAAGCCCTTAAAAGGACCTAATGGGAATGTCACCTAAAGTCCTTGTTTGCTGGGTAATGCCTTATAACGGTTACATAACAGATGGCATAAACGGTTATAACCGTATAACAGTTTCTTTGGCTGATTTTGTAGGCATACTGCTAGGCAACTATCTGAAGAGGTAAGACTGTATAGCAGAAAGGAGAGTCTCCCAGAATCAGTACTACTATTGTGAATGCTCCTCAGGCTTGGATATGAATGGCCATTTCCAGCCTTCTCTACTGCCTCTGAGGAAGAAACCATGCAAGAAACCCTCTACTTCTCTCAAGATCATATTTAGCTTTCCACACACGCAGACCTGCTATTATGGGTAGTAGTAGTACATACAGTATGTATAGTGGGGCAAAAAAAGTATTTAGTCAGCCACCAATTGTGCAAGTTCTCCCACTTAAAAAGAAGAGAGAGGCCTATAATTTTCCACCATAATTTGCAAATAAATTCATAAAAAATCCTACAATGTGATTTTCCGGAAAATGTTTTCTCATTTTGTCTTGTCATAGTTGAAGTGTACCTATGATGAAAATCACAGGCCTCTCTCATCTTTTTAAGTGGGAGAACTTGCACAATTGGTGGCTGACTAAATACGTTTTTTGCCCCACTGTACATATTTCCTGTATGTGGCAGTGGAGCTGTTTCCTGTACGAGAGCGTTCCATTATGTTTGTGATATTTGTTATTTATGATGGATGTGTGCGTGCGTGCGTGCGCCCGTGCGTGCGTGCGTGCGTGCGTGCGTGTGTGTGTGTGCGGTGACCGTGACCTGTGTTGACTGCTCCACCCACTCTCAGCCAATAATGATTTAACTCTGCATAATATAACCAATCAACACGATCAGAGACACAAGATATTGGTAGTTTGATTTGACTGTGTGTGTGTGTGCCTGCGTGTGTTTTTGACTGTGAGACTAATTGATCCAGTGTGAAGGGCAGGACTCTGGTGGCTTGCCCCAGACTGGATAAGGGCTCTACCACGGACACACACACACACACACACACACACACACACACACACACACACACACACACACACACACACACACACACACACACACACACACACACACACGCACTGTGTATGCAAACATCTCCACAGGAGAGAAACACAGCAACACAGAAAATCACTTCATCAATAACTAACCGCAGGGGAGGGTGGGGAGAGAGAGAGAGAGAGAGAGAGGGGAGGAGGAAAGAGGGGAAGAGAAATGGGAGATGGATTGAGATCCAAAGAAATGAGGGGGTTGTGAGTGGTACAGCGGAAAGAGAGAAAAAGAGCCAGAGAACGATTGAAAGAGAGAATGAGCGAGAGCTGAAGTGAGAGAATTTTTAAAAAGAAAGAGAATATCCTGCACCTCTCTTTGTCCCTCTCCTCTGGGATTGACTTTTCAGATGACAGGAGATGAAAAGACTGAGGGAATGTTCTCCCTCTTTTTCAAAGAGGTTTCATCTCTCCTTCTTTCTTTCTTTCTTTGTCAAATTCAAATTTCTGTCAGTAGGAAAGGCTGTTTTCCCTGTAGGCCAGAGAATTATACACACTAGGCACAGAGCTTATTGACTCCACACTCCTGCAGATGTCAATTCACAAACACACACTAATGGCAAATGGTTAAGCTTCACTGATTCCTAATATCCTGAAAAGGAGAGAAAAAGAGAAGAATACATCTCCATCTCTCTCTCTCTCTCTCTGTCTGTCTGTGTCGGTCTCTCTGCTTCTCTCTCTCTTTCTCTCCTTCTCTCTCTCTCTCACTCTCTCCCATGCCTCTAAGCTATTCTCTGACTGAAAACAGAGGAATGTGTCTGTGTGTATGAGATTCTAGAGGAGCAGACTTATTTCTGTCACTCTCTCTTGTATTCCAGCTGTTCTCTAGACCGGGACCTGCTCTTCTGAACACTATCTTAGTGATGGAGCATCGCCCAGGCATCTCCTATACCTGTGTATGGAGTAAGATAGAGAGAAGAGGGGAATGAAGGAAATAAATAAAATAGAGATAATCTGCACCCCATAGAAAAAGAAGAGTCCAGACTTCTCTGTAGTGGTTTTACATTTAGGCAAATGTATCCCACTGCCTTGGCAAGGAAATGGAATTTAGCATTTTTAAAACTGTTCATTTATAAAATGTTTCACTCTTTCTCTTTTTCACACCCCTCTTCCTTTACTCACACCCTTTGGCTATCGGCAGCAGTTTAACAACACAGAGGCGTTTGTTTACTTTCATTTCCTCATGGAACAACGAGACCGGAGGAGACCGGAGGAGAACGCAGAGAGAAAGAAAAAAAAAGTCAACGAAATGATTTTAATTGCTTTACCGCTCAATGTGCTTTACGCAAACAATAAAATAATTTGAGGCTGTTGTTTTTCAGGTCCGTGGTAGCATCATTCACTCCGTGATTAAATCAATATCGCAGCGTTTTAGTATTCATGAGCTTATTGCACTTACAGAGCGCTTACACTTTGAACCTCCTTTTTAATGCCATGATTAAAATGTAACTGCAGGATCCAGAATGATTAGGGTAATTGTGAGGCGTGTGAATGAAGAAGAAGATATGGAAAGTCATGTTTGGAGTTGTAAATGAACAGACCAGTAAGAGCTGCTAGTTTTACAGGTCCTTTTACATCTGCTTACCTTTATCTGGTTTGTTTACTGGTGACTTATATTAGTAAGCGATGTCTGCCATGTTCCAATGTTACGGTTGAGTCATGCAGTGCTGTTTAAAACATCCCAGTGTGTGTTATTAAGGAACGGAACCTCTCATTGATGAGCGAATCGAATAGGGAATAGACTCTACTATCTAGAGCAGAGGTAGTATAACCAGGGGTGTAGACCCAGGCCTCAACAGCTTTTCTACTGATCCATTTTCAGTCTGTGGGAGCCTGGACTATAGAGCACTAATACTAACATATCCACTGTCTGTATACTGAAGGTAGACCCCATTCTAAAAGACAAACCTAGCCACCTCAGGCCGGTACAGGGAATTGACTGTGTCCCATATGACTCTCTAGTTGTCATTAGTCTCTCTATGTCTGTGGCTGGAAGTACTGCTCTATACTGTATGGGGAATAGGGCAGAGACCTGAGAGAGGGATGAGATTTGGCCATTATTCATATGGGGTCAGTTGGTGGTCAAATGTCATTGACCGGAAGGTGACCCTATGTGTCTCGTGTGTGTGTGTGTGTCTCTTGTGTGTGCGGGTGCGAGCACGTGTGCCCTGCGGGGACTACAGGGTGGACTGAGTGTTACGTTATGGCTTAAAGAGCTAAACAGTCCCGGATGAATTAGCATATGTCAATGAAGGTGGTTAAAGCAACCCACTGGAGCATTCCTCTGCTCAGCCAACTACAAGGTCCAGGGCTGTGTGTGCGGGTCAATTCACTTAATTCAGGAGTAGGACCTCCTTCCTTTGTCTGTGCCTCTTCCTAGTACGTAATGGATGTCCTCGTAGAGGTTCTTATCGGGGTATTTGAAGTGATGGGAATGGGTTGTATAAGCGTCAATATCTATGGTGGAGTCGTAAGTTGTTGCCCAGCCCCAAAGACATGGCTCTCTTGCAACTTGTGGATCAAATCTTTGCATCCCTGAATAACAATGAATACTCGTTTTGCATCTTTTTAGATTTATCCAAAGTGTTTGACACAGTTGATCATTAAATATGACTCTTTACAAATTGTATTATTACGGTCATACATATAAACCACAAAACGTGTGTACATTCAGATGGAATGACATCAGGATCACATATAACTGGCTACATAGTTATGTTTATGGTGGAGAATCATTTGTTAACGGCTCTTCATTTACCAGAGCCAAGACATCCTGTGGCGTGACACAGGGTTGGATATTTGGACCTTTGTTATTCCTAATCTATATCAATGACCTTGCTGAAGGGTCTTCTACCATACTTCCCCTTCTCTTTGCTGATGAAACCAATTATTTTTTATCACTCAAGAATTTTGATTCACTAATTAATGAAGCCAACTCAGGCATGGCCAAATTTTCTGAACAAACTATCTTTAAAAAAAAATAATAATAATAATTAATTGTGTTTACTGGTAAGAATAAGACATCAACAAAAAAGAGCCAGAATCTCAATTGGTGGGAATAAAATGGAACAAGTCACATCCACTAGATTCCTCGGAGTTCTAGATCACATTCAATTTGTCTGCAGCAAAGTGATGAAATCGGTTGGTATCACCTGTAAGATTAGTGGTTTGGTTCACCAGGTTTGCTTCCTAACTCTATACCATAGTTTAATTGACCCATATCTCATTTACTGTAATATTGTCTGGGTGGGCCAGTACATATGCCTCCTACCTACACAAATGACTCATCATACAAAAATACATTTGCAAGAATAGCCACCTCAAATGTCCTGGCTTCGTCTGCACCTTTGTTTAAGAAACTCAATATCTTGTCTATTTACAACAATAATGTACGCCAATTATGCACTTTCATCTACAAATACTCATATCTCCCAAACAGTTTACCTAAACCCTTCAATGGATTCTTCCAGGTTCATTCTGAAATCCATCTGCAGAACATAACACAAGTCACTGTGGTAACCGTCCCACTCACCACTGACGCAGCTCACATAGTCCGTTCTCTATCAGATGTAGAGGTACCATACTCTGGTATTCTTATCTTCACATTGCCAAAACATCATCATCCATCAATAACTTCAAGTTAAGACTGGGGGTCAGCCTGATGAACCAAACTACTCAGTAATCTCCTCCATATAGCCTAACTCTCACACACTCACATTAACACACACATTTAAACAAAACATTTTCTTGTTTGTTTTGTGAATACTGATTAATGAGGTTAAACGTTTATAATTAGTAGGTTTAGTTTGTTTTGTACTTTAAAATATTTTTAATCTGTATTGTTGTCTATCGCTTGTTTTCTCTGACACAAATAAACAAACATATTCTTATTTACAATGACTAGGAACAATGGGTTAACTGCCTTGTTCAGGGGCAGAATGACAGATTTTTACCTTGTCAGCAAGGGGATTCGATCTAGCAACCTTTCGGTTACTGGCCCAATGCTCTAACCACTAGGCTACCTGCCGCCCCACATGCATGCACGGATGCACACACACACCACACACACCCGGACCGACACCCATATTAGAAATCTAACTGGGCCGTGGGTTCAGACGCAGTTCACAGCTGAGAGCTCCCACAATGCACTGGACTCATGGCGACACCTTAGGAAAGGGGCAATGCTCCTTGTACCATTCACACGGCTCCAGATACACACACACACACACAATTGAAAAAATATATAGGTCTTCAACTCCATCCTGCAGTAACAGGACATTTGAAATATTTATAATTGATGGACATTTTTGGTCTTCAGAAGCCTTTTTAAACCTCAAATACACTACTTTGCTAAATTGCTGAAAAGTTTTCCTGCAAAACAAGATTCACTGTTTTACTAATGTGACCTCCGATTCAGATGTTTATCTACCTTTCTCTAAAAGTCATATTTCAAACGTCAAATTTAGAAGTTAAGGTTTTAGATTGGGTTAAAACATTATGTTCAGGCATTCATTCTAAATGTTTACGTTTAAGGGGTAAGGTTTGGGACAGGGTTAAAACCAAAAATACAAAATGAGTGTCTACCACTAGGATTGAACACGTGACCTTTGAATCCGGAGTCATATGATTACAAAAAAATCCAAGCCTACTTCATGGTAATAGCGCTCTGTTTTCCGTCGTCCCCAGGACATGGACAGACGTCCAATTTCAAAGTCAATCGTAAGAATTCTGGCTGCTCCTGCGACAGGGTGATCAAATGAAGATCCTACATCTGTACACACACATCCCTTGCCCCAAACACACATGGGGCTACCACAATGGAGTGAAGGAGGCCATCGTCTCAGGATCTGTGGACTTCTAACTCCCAATATGTTCAACTGTAGCTGATAGGGGGCTGTGCCATGTAATGTTACAATAGATAACTACATTGAGAATTCTGGAATCAGATGTTGTAAATTGTACCTGTTATATCGATGGCAGTTGGATGCATGGCTCCAACGATTAATCTATGAATCCGTGCCACGGATCTTTAGTGTGTGTGTGTGTGTTTTGCCTTTGTGCGTCCATGTGTGTGTCCAAATGTTTATGAATATTCCAAATGCCCAATCGTTTGGAATAAGAGAAGGGTGCTTTTTGTTGCATTTTTAATAGGACAGTTACAGGAAGAGAAACTCAGCCAGAGTAAAGCCACAGAAAACATCAACAAACACACTCCTCCATTTGTCATCCTGTCTTCCCAGAGCGAGGGAGAGGGAGAGATGCGTTCGGAAGTCTTGTGTTTAGCAACAACAAAGCTTCTTCCCAGAGTTTTCCGATGTGGGTTTGCGGTAGATCCCAGTGTGTGCCTTTGTTTGCGTGCGGACGGGCATGCTTGTGCGCGTGTACGTCTGTTGTGTATATCTGTGTGTGTCTCTCTGTTGGCAGGATTCGAAGACGAGGATCACACGAGCTGTATCCTGAATTCCTCTAAGACAACTGATGGCCAAACTGACTTCCTCTTAGATCTCACGGTCTCTCTATACACGCAACACATCACATACCGAGGGACAATGAAAATGTATGCCTTTCATATTTAATTCTAGTCTGAGTGTTCTGTCTGTTTGGTTGTGTTTTTCACATGTATTGCAGTGGATCACAGACTGCTAACTGCAGTAGGTTTCTGTATGCTGAATACTGTGGTGGTCGGTGCCATTTAAGATGAGGGAGGACAATACATTTTTTTTGTGAGCATGGCCTTATTTCTATTCCAGCATATTGGATGACTGTCATTCATATTCCATTCACCCAGCTCAATGTAACATCGATAGGTTTAGGCTACTACATGATAGTCACATTTTCCCTATACCCATCATGAGGTTGCTACAACCTAGCCTATGAATGAAAGTTTACAATGTAGGTGCAGAGGACAAGAGGTGACCAACATTGACACATTCATTAACGCCTTTCACAATCTTGCCTGCATCTAGCTGATCTAGGGTGTAATCATTAGTCCAACAGTTGCAAACGAGAGTTTCTATTGGACAAATTTAGGTTTATCCCCGTTTCATTCTGTTTGCTTCCGTAAAAAAAAAAAAAAAAGGTTTTCAGCAGAATGAATATACCCCTGATCACATGCAAACACAGGTAACTTTCATAGCAGCCACATATAAACAGCATGGTCCTTTTGACTGTTGGTTAATTCCTTTCCGCATTTACACGCTATCCTCCTCTGACATGTTATTTTTGTTTGTGGACTTCAGTGCACAACATATCAGCTGTCTGTGACCTGGCGAAAAAACCCATCCAAGCCAAACCTTCATATCATAACCACTAACCGCTACACACAACCTACATCGTTGTCACCATATTAGCAAACGTCAAGTCAACATAGCTACTAGAACTAACGCGTTAGTACACCTGCTACAATCATGCAGTACAGTGTACAGTTAGCAAGCAGTAAAGCAGTTACATTGGCGGGTCACGTGGCAATAAATCAATAAAACCAAAAGCTTACCTTGACTTGGAGTTCCAGCGTTGGCTAGCCATAGCCAACTAGGTATCATAGCATCCCTCTCTGTTTGAGCCGGATGTTTGAATAGGCTAAACTAGCTAGCTGTTTTCGCTAGCTAAGTAAGTGAAAGGAAAACTAGTTTTCGCTCTCTCTTGATTCTCCTTCATTTTTGAAGAAATGTATTCGTTTAAAAACGGTTCAACTGAATATATTTAGTATAGTTGGATCTATAAAGGATAACTTTTTGTAATGTTATTTTCATGAAATTCGCTGAGGAGAATGGTCCTCCCCTTCCTCCTCTGAGGAGCCTCCACTGGCTGAATAGGGTAGGGGTTCTCAAAGCTCTCCCCAGGGAACCCCAGAGGCTTCATCATTCTGTTGTAGCCCTGAACTAGCTCGCTTTATTCACCTGCTGTAGTCAATGGCTTAATGATTAGTTGACAATTGTAATCAGGTGTTGTGTGCTAGCTCTGGGACAGATCAACTATAGGGAACGGATGGGGGTCCCGAGGAGAGGTTTGAAAACCAGTAGGCTGACTGAGTGCAGTAAAGTAAAGTAACTCCATCCTTTCTCTGCTGTGCTGTTTGTTACTCACACGACCTCTCACCCTCTGTCAAAAGCCCTCTCATCTACCCTAACTCTCAGTTTCCCTAACACACTCTCTTTCCATCTCTCGCCCCTCTGTCTCTCTCTCTCCCATCCTCTCCTACCTCTTACCCTCTGTCCATTGTCAAAACACCTCTCATCTCATTACTTCTCTCTCTTTGCCTTCCCCCTCTCTCCTTCTCTTTCCCTCCCCTCCATCTCCTCTGTCGTTTCTCCGACACTCTGCAGTGATTTGCTCTCTGTTTTACCTGCTGACACCTGTCACCTGGGGATACGGGGCTTGTTGTCATGAGCTGCCAATGTGTGTGTGTGTGTGTGTGCGCTTGTGCACGTACTTGTGCTTGGGGTGTGTGTGTGTCACCCATGGTTACAAGCCTTAGTACACTGAGCCAACACGCTGCAGTGGCCAGTGTGAATTCATTTTTGATACTATGACAAATGTCCTCACGCCAATATCCAAGCATAGAATATGTCACCAATACATGCCAATACAGACTGCTCTGCTATGGAGAGAAAGGGAGATGGACAGGGTATTTTACTTACAGTAGGTTTCACAGCTACAGTGTGTGTGTGTGTGTGTGTGTGTGTGTGTGTGTGTGTGTGTGTGTGTATGTGCGTGTGAGGGATGGAGGTCTTCTCTTTATTACGACCTTCTGTGAACCAGTAGCTGAGGGTCGCAGTCAGGCGATGCACTCGTCCTCCTCCTCACACGCACACACAATATGCACACACAACACACAACACACACACACACACACACACATCCTCCCCTCTCTGAGTTCTTTGAGGTTCTGAAGAAAGAGGGATAGAATAGAATATTCCCCTCCAGGGGGATTTCTCTCGCCAGGTCTTGTACAGGTTACCAACACATGATCACACACACCTACAGTCCAATAAAACATGGAGACAGTAGACAACAGCAAGTTGAAGGCCAGTGGAAGACCTATCAGTGGGCGTGTTATTACTCATGAAAGACTGCTCTGTGCTACATAGCAGATCACAGTAAGCGACTGTAGACAGTTGAATGGAAAGGAGCAGTCAGTAAAAATGTCCCAGAGGTTGCTAGGACGGGTGTAGCTTTGATTCATGATACACTTCTGTCAAAATCGGAGCTGCAGCTCAAAATCAGAGCTGCAGAACGAGACAACAACTGCCGTGCTGGAAGTGCAGTGTACAGCAGAGTAAGGGGCAGTTCATTTCAGGAAGTGCATTGAAACGCATGAATTGAACAGTGCCCAATGTTTTCTATGAGGATTTTTCAAAAAAATGATTTGGATTTGAACAAACGTAATGTATTAAGTTAATTCCAGCCCTGGTGCTGGGTGGTGGCCAGCATGCCAGCGAGGTGTGGCAGAGAGTAACGGCATACCGTCTGTAGCTCCCTCTGTCACTGCTGTTAAAAGTAGTGGGGGTGAGGAGTGGGGGAGAGAGGTAAGGAAGGGGCCAGGAAAGAGACTCGACTCCCAGGAGCGTGCTCGGTGAAGAGGGGAGGGAGGCTGTTTTACATACAAGCTGTTGATGAATCTAAGGAAAGAATCATAATTCCTTTCTTTCTCTCTCTCTCTGTGTCTCTAAGTCTCTCTCTCTCCCTCCAACTGTCTCCCCTCTCACCAGTGTTCTATGAGGTTTGTCTGACCTTTCCATGTGTTACTGGTGTCAGCGGTGGGATATGAGGGTCTGGTCAAAGCCATTGATCAGGCTGATCAGAGTATTGGCTAACTCTCACAGTGGCGTCAGGATCTATAGCAGTTCCCAGAGTCCAGCAGGAGGGATCTGGGATTGATTACGCCAGGCATCAGAGTGTGACGGACAAGAGCTCTAAATCCATGTGAGAGGGAGAGAGAGAGAGAGAGCGTTCTGTTTTTGTCTATAAAGGCAGATTAATAATGAGTGTCTTTACCGTGCGAACCGCATCCTTGGCATTCCCTAGCGCTTTTGAGTAGGGAGTATGTGTGTGTTTGCGTGGCATGAATGTGTGTGCCACGCTCTTTGTGTGTGTGTGTGTGTGTGTGAGAGTGAGTGATTTAATATTCCAGTAAAGTGGTCCCAGTGGAGAGACAGCTCTTTGTTCTTGGTAATGATCATGCCGGGGAACACTAATGTAGAGGAGGAGAGAGAACATCCCCCAACACACACCCTCCCCATTGCCACTTAACATGGCAACACACAGCACAATTCCATATGTGTGTGAGTTTTCTCATGTGGTTAATCTCATATCGATATGTGTTTTCTTGTCCAGTTTATCGTGCTGTTATTCTGGAAAATGCACCACCATCAAGCAGCTCAGGAAAGAGATCCTGCAGCTGTTAGCTCGGCTGCCAGAAGAGGATGACCTGTTTTCTAACTGCACCGACCTTGCTGTGACCCTGGAAAACCAAATCTGTTGGAAAACGCCTCCTATAGTAGAGCTGTCGATGAGTAAACATCCTCGCTGGCACAGGGAAGAGAATAATTATCCCTGGCGCTCCTCCCGTGCCACCGAAGGGGTTTAGAGCATTTTGCCCTAGACGAGTACCTGGAGAAACTTTGCAACGACAGGAATGTCTCTTTTTGTTGACCACTTTGATCTGCTGTGGGAGCAACCAGCGTTTTTTAAAAGAGACAGGATTCACCCTAACCGCAGTGGCTCCGGGATTATTTCCAGCAATATCACAACCTGTTTTAGAGACTGACAGACAGGGTCTGGTAGTGATTCAGTCCTCCCTGTTAGACTGACAGACAGGGTCTGGTAGTGATTCAGTCCTCCCTGTTAGACTGACAGACAGGGTCTGGTAGTGATCAGTCCTCCCTGTCAGACTGACAGACAGGTTCTGGTAGTGATTCAGTCCTCCCTGTCAGACTGACAGACAGGGTCTGGTAGTGATTCAGTACCTCCCTGTCAGACTGACAGACAGGGTTTGGTAGTGATTCAGTCCTCCCTGTCAGACTGACAGAGAGGGTCTGGTAGTAATTCAGTCCTCCCTGTCAGACTGACAGACAGGGTCTGGTAGTGATTCAGTACCTCCCTGTCAGACTGACAGACAGGGTCTGGTAGTGATTCAGTCCTCCCTGTCAGACTGACAGACAGGGTCTGGTAGTGATTCAGTCCTCCCTGTCAGACTGACAGACAGGGTTTGGTAGTGATTCAGTCCACCCTGTCAGACTGACAAACAGGGTCTGGTAGTGATTCAGTCCACCCTGTCAGACTGACAGACAGGATCTGGTAGTGATTCAGTCCTCATTGTCAGACTGACAGACAGGGTTTGGTGGTGACTCAGTCCTCCCTGTCAGACTGACAGACAGGGTTTGGTAGTGATTCAGTCCTCCCTGTCAGACTGACAGACAGGGTCTGGTGGTGATTCAGTCCTCCCTGTCAGACTGACAGACAGGGTCTGGTAGTGATTCAGTCCTCCCTGTCAGACTGACAGACAGGGTTTGGTAGTGATTCAGTCCTCCCTTTCAAACTGACAGACAGGGTCTGGTAGTGATTCAGTCCTCCCTGTCTGACTGACAGACAGGGTCTGGTAGTGATTCAGTCCTCCCTGTCAGACTGACTGACAGGGTTTGGTAGTGACTCAGTCCTCCCTGTCAGACTGACAGACAGGGTCTGGTAGTGATTCAGTCCTCCCTGTCAGACTGACAGACATGGTCTGGTAGTGATTCAGTCCTCCCTGTCAGACTGACAGACAGGGTCTGGTAGTGATTCAGTCCTCCCTGTCAGAATAAGCAACAGATGACTTGGAAAGCATATCAGCTCCTGTAGAAATGGCACTATGGTTATTGTGAGTAACCTAATTTATGTTCCTTTAACTCCGCCTTCTAGTGAGTTTATCCAAACCCATCTCCTACCATTCTGATGGATTGGAGACTGTCAGAAAATGTGATTTCTAGTGTTCAAAATGTGGTTGTTATTCCGTTGGTTACCTTGAGGCAGATGCCCTAGGGGCAGAGTGGCCCGCACTCAATGAATAGGGCGCTTATAATGTCAGAGCAATCACTAGTAAAACCTTTCTTGTGGATGACCTCCTTACTGAGCTCAAAGTTGATTGCATGTTTCTCATTGAAACATGGCTGTCTTCAGACTGTTGTGTTGCTCTTATTGAAGCCTCGCCCCCGGACTACAGAAATGGGAAAAGGGGTGGGGGGACAGCCTCTATTTTTACTAATGCTCTCATCTGTAAGGACATTTCGTTGTTGTCTTTTTTTGAGCATCATGCTATACTGTTTAAATGTCAGCCACCAGTGCTGGCTCTAACCCTGTATAGACCAACAAAGCACTGCTCCACTTTCTTTCCTGATTTCTCTGAATTATTGTTCTTGAGCTATGATCAAATTGTGTTGGGCGATTTTAATATTCATGTTGACAAAGACACTGACTCCAAGCCCATTGAAGTTATGAGTTTTTTGAGCTCTGTGGACATTATCCAACATGTTACTGGACCCACCCATAACCACGGACATACTCTGGACCTGATTATTACCAAGGGGCTTTCTACTGGGCCCATCCATAACCACGGACATACTCTGGACCTGGTTATTACCAAGGGGCTTTCTACTGGGCCCATCCATAACCACGGACATACTCTGGACCTGATTATTACCAAGGGGCTTTCTACTGGGCCCATCCATAACCACGGACATACTCTGGACCTGATTATTACCAAGGGGCTTTCTATTGAAGCCTCCTCTATTGTTGATGTTGCTTTATCTGATCACCACTGTGGATTCTTTACTACCTTTTTAACCATAGTACAGGCTAATACTGAATGCATTATTAAGAAACGCTATCTGACCTCTGAAGTTGCTACAGGTTTACTGAGTGTATGAACAATACTCCACCTATTCCGCCTTCCCTTTCTGATGATTTAGTTGATAACTTTAATATGAAAATCAAATCAAATGTATTTATATAGCCCTTCGTACATCTGCTGATATCTCAAAGTGCTGTACAGAAACACAGCCTAAAACCCCAAACAGCAAACAATGCAGGTGTAGAAGCACGGTGGCTAGGAAAAACTCCCTAGAAAGGCCAAAACCTAGGAAGAAACCTAGAGAGGAACCAGGCTATGAGGGGTGGCCAGTCCTCTTCTGGCTGTGCTGGGTGGAGATTATAACAGAACATGGCCAAGATGTTCAAATAATAATCACAGTAGTTGTCGAGGGTGCAGCAAGTCAGCACAGGAGGGGTCAGGAGACACTGTGGCCCCATCCGATGATACCCCTGGACAGGGCCAAACAGGAAGGATATAACCCCACCCACTTTGCCAAAGCACAGCCCCCACACCACTAGAGGGATATCTTCAACCACCAACTTATCATCCTGAGACAAGGCCGAGTATTGCCCACAAATATCTTCGCCAGAGCACAACCCAAGGGGGGGCGCCAACCCAGACAGGAAGATCACATCAGTGACTCAACCCCCTCAAGTGACGCACCCCTCCTAGGGACGGCATGAAAGAGCACCAGTAAGCCAGTGACTCAGCCCCTGTAATAGGGTTATAGGCAGAGAATCCAAGTGGAAAGAGGGGAACCGGCCAGGCAGAGACAGCAAGGGTGGTTCGTTGCTCCAGAGCCTTTCCATTCACCTTCACACTCCTGGGCCAGACTACACTCAATCATATGACCCACTGAAGAGATGAGTCTTCAGTAAAGACTTAAAGGTTGAGACCGAGTCTGCATCTCTCACATGGGTAGGCAGACCATTCCATAAAAATGGAGCTCTATAAGAGAAAGCCCTGCCTCCAGCTGTTTGCTTAGAAATTCTAGGGACAATTAGGATGCCTGTGTCTTGTGACCGTAGGGTACGTGTAGGTATGTACGGCAGGACCAAATCAGAGAGGTAGGTAGGAGCAAGCCTATGTAATGCTTTGTAGGATAGCAGTAAAACCTTGAAATCAGCCCTTGACTTAACAGGAAGCCAGTGTAGGGAGGCTAGCACTGGAGTAATATGATCAAATTTTTTGGTTCTAGTCAGGATTCTAGCAGCCGTATTTAGCACGAACTGAAGTTTATTTAGTGCTTTATCCGGGTAGCCGTAAAGTAGAACATTGCAGTAGTCTAACCTAGAAGTAAAAAAAAAGCATGGATGAATTTTTATGCATCATTTTTGGACAGAACGTTTCTGATTTTTGCAATGTTACGTAGATGGAAAAAAGCTGTCCTTGAAACAGTCTTGATATGTTCGTTTGGCGTTACTCAGGGTCCAGAGTAACGCCAAGGTCCTTCACAGTTTTATTTGAGACGACTGTACAACCATTAAGATGAATTGTCAACAGAAGATCTCTTTGTTTCTTGGGACCTAGAACAAGCATCTCTGTTTTGTCCGAGTTTAAAAGTAGAACGTTTGCAGCCATCCACTTCCTTATGTCTGAAACACAGACTTCTAGCGAGGGCAATTTTGGGGCTTCACCATGTTTCATTGAAATGTACAGCTGTGTGTCATCCGCATAGCAGTGAAAGTTAACATTTTGTTTTCGAATGACACCCCCAAGAGGTAAAATATATAGTGAAAACAATAGTGGTCCTAAAACGGAATCTTGAGGAACACCGAAATTTACAGTTGATTTGTCAGAGGACAAACCATTCACAGAGACAAACTGATATCTTTCCGACAGATAAGATCTAAACCAGCCAGAACTTGTCCGTGTAGACCAATTTGGGTTTCCAATCTCTCCAAAAGAATGTGGTGATCGATGGTATCAAAAGCAGCACTAAGGTCTAGGAGCACGAGGACAGATGGTCTTATGCCATTAAAAGGTAATTTACCACCTTCACAAGTGCAGTCTCAGTGCTATGATGGGGTCTAAAACCAGACTGAAGCATTTCGTATACATTGTTTGTCTTCAGGAAGGCAGTGAGTTTCGATATAGGCAGATAGTTTTTATATTTTCTGGGTCAAGGTTTGGCTTTTTCAAGAGAGGCTTTATTAGTGCCACTTTTAGTGAGTTTGGTACACATCCGGTGGATAGAGAGCCGTTTATTATGTTCAACATAGGAGGGCCAAGCACAGGAAGCAGCTCTTTCAGTAGTTTAGTTGGAATAGGGTCTAGTATGCAGCTTGAAGGTTTAGAGGCCATGATTATTTTCATCATTGAGTCAAGAGATATAGTACTAAAACACTTGAGTATCTCTCTTGATCCTAGGTCCTGGCAGAGTTGTGCAGACTCAGTCCATAATTTGCTTTCTAATAATCATGATCTTTTCCACAAAGAAGTTCATGAATTTATTACTGCTGAAGTGAAAGCCATCCTCACTTGGGGAATGCTGCTTTTTAGTTAGCTTTGCGACAGTATCAAAAAGACATTTCGGATTGTTCTTATTTTCCTCAATTAAGTTGAAAAAATAGGATGATCGAGCAGCAGTGAGAGCTCTTCGATACTGCATGGTACTGTCTTTCCAAGCTAGTCGGAAGACTTCCAGTTCGGTGTGGGGCCATTTCCGTTCCAATTTTCTGGAAGCTTGCTTCAGAGCTCGGGTGTTTTCTGTATATCAGGGAACTAGTTTCGTATGAGAAATGTTTTTAGTTTTTAGGGGTGCAACTGCATCTAAGGTATTGCGCAAGGTTAAATTGAGTTCCTCAGTTAGATAGTTAACTGATTTTTGGCCTCTGCCGTCCTTGGGTAGGCAGAGGGAGTCTGGAAGGGCATCAAGGAATCTTTGTGTTGTCTGTGAATTTATAGCACGACTTTTGATATTCCTTGGTTGGGGTCCGAGCAGATTATTAGTTGCAATTGCAAACGTAATAAAATGGTGGTCCGATAGTCCAGGATTATGAGGGAAAACATTAAGATCCACAACATTTATTCCATGGGACAAAACTAGGTCCAGAGTATGACTGTGACAGTGAGTGGGTCCAGAGACCTGTTGGACAAAACTAGGTCCAGAGACTCCATAGAAAATGAAGGACAACTAACAATTTTGTTAAGTTATAGCCTCATTCTTAAATGGATTAAATAAATACAAATCTTCAGCAATCTACACACAATACCCCATAATGACAAAGCAAAAACTGTTTTTTAGAAATATTTGCAAATTTATTAAAAACTGAAATACCTTAATTACATAAGTATTCAGAGCCTTTGCTATGAGACTTGATATTGAGCTCAGGTACATCCTGTTCCCATTGATCATCCTTGAGATGTTTCTAAAACTTAATTGGAGTCCACCAGTGGTAAATTCAATTGATTTCACATTATTTTGAAAGGCACACACCTGTCTATAAATAAGGTCCCACAGTTGACAATTCATGTCAGAGCAAAAACCAATCCAATGAGATTGAAGGAATTGTCCGTAGAGCTCTGAGACAGAATTGTGTCAAGGAACAGATTTCTGAAGCATTTAAGGTCCCCAAGACCACAGTGGACTCCATCATTCTTAAAAGAAAGAAGTTTGGAACCACCAAGACTCTTCCTAGAGCTGGCCACTCGGACAAGCTGAGCAATCGGGGGAGAAGGACTTTGGTCAGGGAGGTGACCAAGAACCCGATGGTCACCCGATGGTCACACACCATTTCTGCAGCACTCCACCAATCAGGCCTTTTATGATAGAATGGCCAGACGGAAGCCACTCCTCAGTAAAAGGCACATGACAGCCCACTTGGAGTTTGCCAAAAGGCACCTAAAGACTCTCAGACCAGATTCCCTAGTCTGGTGAAACCAAGATTGAACTCTTTGGCCTGAATGCCAAGCGTCACGTCTGGAGGAAACCTGGCACCATCTCTACGGTGAAGCATGGTGGTGGCAGCATCATGGTGTGGGGATGTTTTTCAGCGGCAGGGACTGGGAGACTAGTCAAAATTGAGGCAAAGATGAACGAAGCAAAGTACAGAGAGAGCTTTGATGAAAACCTGCTCCAAAGGTCAGGTCCTGAGACTGGGCCGAAGGTTCACCTTCCAATAATACAACGACTCTAAGCACACAGCCACGACAACGCAGGAGTGGCTTCGGGACAAGTTTCTGAATATCCTTGAGTGGCCCAGCCAGAGAGCGGACTTGAACCCAATCGAACATCTCTGGAGAGACCTGAAAATAGCTATGCAGCAACGCTCTCCATCCAACCTGACAGAGCTTGAGAGGATCTGCAGAAAAGAATGGGAGAAACTCCCCAAATACAGGTGTGCCATGCTTGTAGCGTCATAACCAAGAAGACTCGAGGCTGTAATCGCTGCCAAAAGGTGCTTCAACAAATGACTGAGTAAAGGGTCTGAATACTTATGTAAATGTGACATTTTTTTACATGTTTTTTTATTAGCAACAATTTCTAAAAACCAGTTTTTGCGTTGTCATTATTGGTTTTGTGTGTAGATTGATGAGGAAAAAAACTATGCAATACATTTTTTGAATAAGACTGTAACGTAGCAAAATGAGGAAAAAGTCAAGGGGTCTGAAATCTTTGAGTGCACTGTTTATTGTCCGACGGCTCTGTGTTACCCCTTGGCAGCATTATCAGAAAGCCCAGGATTAGATTTTCACTACTACGCAGACGATACACGACTTTGCCTTTCTGTATCACCCGAGGATTTTAGCTCGATTGATAAATGATTAGACTGTATTAGTGATTTAAATACTTGGATGGCTCACAACTTCCTCCAGCTAAATCAAGACAAGACCAAGGTACTTATTGTTGGAGTCAAAGCATAGACAGAGAATCTGGCCGCACATTTTAATTCACAGGTAATAAAGATAAAACACCATGTAATGCTCTCCTGTCTGGTCTACCAAAGAAAGCCATTGGTCAACTGTAAAACATACAGAATGCTGCAGCACGGGTACGGACCAAGACCAGACGGAGAGCATTACATTACATTACATCGGTCTTAAGGTCTCTGCAGTTTTAGAATACATCTTATGATTCTTCTATTGGTTTTTAAATCAATCCATGATTGTGCACCCCAATACGTGTCAGACATGCTTTTAAGTTATGTACCCAGTAGGTTCCTCAGGTCCTCTGTCACTGGCCTTTTAACTATCCCAAAGCCTAGGACCAAGAGGCATGGAGAGTTATTGTGCTCTCGTTATTGTGCTGTAGAATGCTGTATTAGTTACAATAGAGCGGTTGATCTGAATAGTGGAATTAGCCGAATTACCTGAATGGATCTTGATGAGACCAATGGATGATTCCAGTTCTTTTGAAAAATCCCCTAAGAATGATCTACCACCACGTTCAGCCTTCATCTCTTACAAAGTAGTTTCACATGGAAGGTACTTTGTCTTTCTAGGGCATCTAAGACGTTGTTTTGTCTTTGATGTAGTTGTTTACATGTTTGTGGATTGTTTTAGTTGGCTTGCTGATGGTTCGTAAAATCAGACAGCTTTGGTTTGGGCTCGATGGAGTCTGACTTGCCTTATGATGGTCTGTCTGTCTATCTATCTATCTGTCTGTGTTTCTGTGCTCACTCTCTAATGCAGACCTCTTTTTTCTCGGTGTGCGTGTGTTATGTGTGTGTGTCTGATGCTCCACCTGAGCAAAAGATACATGTCATTACTATTTAATTAAACCCATTTCTTCCGTCTCCCAAATGGCAAACATTCCCAAACATTTCTCCCACACGGGTGTGTTTCCCAAAGATTTCTCCACAGTGTGATCTCTCCCAGTCTCCCTCTGCCAGAGAGAGATTTGGTTCCAAGTTAAAGTTGAGAAAACGTGTGTGTGTAATATGAGAAACCACCCCAGCATTGACTTCTAATTAGAGATTTAATTGGATAGTTCTCTCCTTGAGTGCGTTATAGCCAAACAGTTTTTGTTGATAAATGCTTGAGGCAGAGAAAGTGTGTGTGTGTGTGCGTGAGCTTGTGTGTCTGAGCTCCTCTCAATAAGTCATTGAGGCGTGGTGAGTGCTCCACGGCACTCTGTGTGTTTTTGGCCTATTGAGCAGTACACCAATTACTGTGATATTAATGAACCCATGGCTGGACGTGATAAGAAATAATATGGCTCTGAAAAACCTACTATAATGTTGACATTTAGTGTTCCACTGTCTGCCTCTCTTTATTTGTTGTCTTTCGGCCGGCACTCATCAGAAAGATGTCACTCAAATGATCTATAGTCCATTTGATTCTGGATGAACTTTTCTATAAATGTCAGACGGCTTCCATCTGTCCCGGTGACACATTGTGTAATTCAGGGGTGGCCAACCCTCCTCCAAGAGGGCTAGAGCAAAAACCTGCGGTGGTTTTCCAGGAGAAAGGTGGGCCACCGCTGTTGTAAAACCAACACTTTCAACTGCAATCAAGTTGACGTGAATAAACCATGAGGAAGGGACTGTTTTGGAGTTGCCCAATTCTATGGCATCTGGTGTCGCTCTGCTCTCCTGTCTCAAGATGTCCATATAAACTACCGTTTGTCTGTTCACCATAAACAACAACAACATTGGTTGGTTTGGGTTCAATAGCCGTTCCCCATGCAAACCTGTTGTGTAGTGTTGCAAGTGTATTCTCTTACAGTGTGCATTCTCTGTGTGTATTCTCTGTGTGTGTGTATTCTCTGTGTGTCTGTATTCTCTGTGTGTCTGTATTCTCTGTGTGTGTGTATTCTCTAAGAGTGTGTATTCTCTGTGTGTGTGTGTTCTCTGTGAGTCTGTATTCTCTGTGTGTGTGTGTATTCTCTAAGAGTGTGTATTCTGTGTGTGTGTGTGTGTATTCTCTGTGTGTATTCTCTAGAGTGTGTCTATTCTCTAAGACTGTGTATATTCTCTGTGTGTGTGTGTATTCTCTGTGTGTATTCTCTTAGAGTGTGTGTATTCTCTAAGCCTGCGTGTAATCTCTAAGAGTGTGTGTATTCTCTGTGTATTCTCTAAGAGTGTGTGTATTATCTTTGTATTCTCTAAGAGTGGATGTATTCTCAAAGACTGTGTATTCTCTGTGTGTATTCTCTTAGTGTGTGTATTATCTGTGTGTGTGTTCTCTGTATGTGTATTATCTTAGATTGTGTGCGTATTCTCTAAGAGTGTGTGTATTATCTGTGTGTGTGTCTATGCTCAAGGAGTGTGTGTATTTTCTGTGTGTATTCTCTGAGTGTGTGTATACTCTGTGTGTGTGTCTATTCTCAAGTGGTGTGTGGGTGTTTTATGTGTATTCTCTAAGACTGTGTATTATCTGTGTATTCTCTAAGAGTGTGTGTATTCTCTGTGTGTATTCTCTAAGACTGTGTGTATTCTCTGTGTATGCTCTTAGTGTGTGTATTCTCTGTGTGTATTCTCTAAGACTGTGTGTATTCTCTGTGTATTCTCTAAGAGTGTGTGTATTCTCTGTGTGTATTCTCTAAGACTGTGTGTATTCTCTGTGTATGCTCTTAGTGTGTGTATTCTCTAAGAGTGTGTATTCTCTTAGTGTTTGTATTATCTGTGTGTGTTCTCTAAGAGTGTGTGTGTTCTCTAAGAGTGTGTGTGTGTTTTCTAAGAGTGCGTGTGTGTTCTCTAAGAGTGCGTGTGTTCTCTAAGAGTGTGTGTGTTCTCTAAGAGTGTGTGTGTGTTTTCTAAGAGTGTGTGTGTGTTCTCTAAGAGTGCGTGTGTGTTCTCTAAGAGTGTGTGTGTTCTCTAAGAGTGTGTGTGTTCTCTAAGAGTGGGTGTGTTCTCTAAGAGTGAGTGTATTCTCTGTGTATTCTCTAACTCTAAGAGTGTGTGTATTCTCTGTGTGTATTCTCTAAGACTGTGTGTATTCTCTGTGTATGCTCTTAGTGTGTGTATTCTCTGAGAGTGTGTGTATTCTCTAAGAGTGTGTATTCTCTTAGTGTTTGTATTATCTGTGTGTGTTCTCTAAGAGTGTGTGTGTTCTCTAAGAGTGTGTGTGTGTTCTCTAAGAGTGTGTGTGTGTTCTCTAAGAGTGTATGTGTTCTCTAAGAGTGGGTGTGTTCTCTAAGAGTGAGTGTATTCTCTGTGTGTGTGTGTTCTCTAACAGTGCGTTTACACTATACGAGCGGCACTCGCCTAGCCACACTAGCCCCGGCCTCATGTGGGTGCTAGCAAGCAAGCTAGGTAGTACTATGTATCAACAGCCATTGCCAGCCAATCCAGTAGTGGTTGGAAGCTATTGGGAAAATGGTCACTCGAGTGGCGATATCGCAGAGGATTTGAATAAAATTCTGTTTTCCCCAACTTTAGTCCCGCCCTGTTTAGCTCCCTTGCCCATGCTCGCATCACTCAACAGTCCCCCGCCCACTTCTCTTCTCTTGCTTTCCTGCCATTGGAAGTGAATGGCTTCCGTTGTTTCACAGCGCGATATCGCTTCCTAGTGTAAACGACCCGTACGAGTGTGTATCCTTTCTGTAAGTGAGTTTGTGTTCTGTAAGAGTGTGTATTATCCGTGGGAGTGTAGATTCTTCATAATTCAACCAGAGGCATAAGGCTCTGCTCTCTGACCTATTTGGATAGGGCACTCTCTGCTGCTCCACTTTAACACACTCCTCACTTTTTCTCTCTCTCTCTCTCTCTCTCTCTCTCTCTCTCTCTCTCTCTCTCTCTCTCTCTCTCTCACTCACTCACTCACTCACTCACTCACTCACTCACTCACTCACTCACTCTCTCACTCTCTCACTCTCTCACTCTCTCACTCACTCACTCACTCACTCACTCACTCACTGTCTTTGAGCACTGTGAGACAGACCTGGGTTCAAATAGTATTTGTGTTCCTCCAAATACTTGAGAGCTACACTTACGTCAGCTTGTCTTGCGAAGTGGAACTAATGGAACCGTCCCAGAACTGCAAAACCTGCCCACCTGACACTCCAGTCAGGCGTGTTTGAATGCTCAGATTTTGCTGATATGAAAGTTGCTGTCTTGTTCAAACTGGCTGTACTCCCACCCCACTAATCACCCTACCTCCCCACCCCCTCCTCTCTCCCCAGGCAGTACTACCCAGACCCCCACCCTGCCCACGCCATCCAGCTGATGAGAGTCGCCAAGCTCCAGCACTTTCTGGTTCACCTGGGGGACGCACAGCACACACTGAGACTGGTGAGCTGGGCGGTGAACCATTGTTATGGCTGCCCTATCCCCATCTCCCCTCATCTATCTCAGGGCTCGGTTCAGGGGGTTGCAACGTTACAGAACATTTAGGTCCCTCAAACTCTAATCTAGACCTCCAGCCAGTTCCACTGCTGTCTTTCTTCCTGTCTAATCAGGGTCTGATTTAGACATAGGACATCAGGTGGGTGCATTTAATTATCAGGTGGAACTGAAAAACAGCCATACTCCGGGCCTTGTAGGGTAAGATTGGAATAATCCTGGTTTAGATAGACTTTGTACAACAGATACAGTATGAGTTTCAGGCTGGTAGCATGTAGAGAGTCATGTCAGCCCTAGTCAACACATTTGTACGGGTAAGGTAATGAACACACCACATCACTGAATACACCCCTGCTCTCTCCTGTCTCCCCTGCAGGCCTATGACATCATGAAGGTTACTCACGGCAACCAGCACCCCCTGACCTCTGACCTCATCAGGAAGTTGGAGGAGTGTCGGGCGGAGTTGGACCGTGCCTAGCAACCTGCCCTAGCCACCCGAGGGGATTCGAGAAGCCCATGGCTGTTCGGAAAGTAGCACCTGTTTTTAGTGTAATGACGGTGAAGTGTTGTTTGGTTGATATTGCATCATTTCTAGAGCTTCATTTTAGTTTTCATTTTGTTCCCTGTCATTCTTCATAACCCATTAAACACACTGAAACAACCTCTTTAACTGCGTGTGAGCTGGGTTCAGATCTGTCTCCTTGTCTGAGCTGGTTCCTGTGTACTTGGGTGTGTGTGTGTGTGTGTGTGTGTACACACTTATCTCCGGATATGGCCACACAGTGTTTTGCTAGTTAACTCCCCCTAAAACTGGCCAGCGTTGTGACTAGAGAGACATGGATTAGGGCTCCTGCCCACCTCCTCCCTCAGATAGCATCCTGCAGAGTGATGTCACCAGCTGGGAGGGAATAGCACCCCGGGTGTGTGTCTGTCGGCATAACCCGGTGCTGTATGCTTGTTGGGCGATTATAGCAGAGAATGGAAGGCACTGTTGTGTTCAGGAAAACCCTAGTCTCGTGTTTGTGGGTTTAATAGAGAGGGCTATCAGTTGTACCATCGCTGCTTTTGTGTGCGTGTGTATGTGTGTGTGTGTGTGTGTTTAGCAGTGGCCTATCAGTTATACCATCTCATCTCTCTGCATGTCTCTCTCACTTAGTCCTAACCATCTACTTCCGCTGTTAAACCTTAGGTAAACCTTGTGTACACTGATGACTGTATTTCCCACTGTGACAGTGGGAACACAACGTGGCATTCGGCTGCTGATGGACTGTGCGGTCTAAGCTGTGGATGGCGTTTCTAATTGGTCACTCTCTCGGGGTGTTCCTGATGTAGCTTCTAGCTGGGGGGTTTGTATGGCTCTTTGGATGATTTCTAATTGATCACTCCCTCGGGGTGTTCCTGATGTAGCTTCTAGCTGGAGGGTTTGTATGGCTCTTTGGATGATTTCTAATTGGTCACTCTCTCGGGGTGTTCCTGATGTAGCTTCTAGCTGGGGGGTTTGTATGGCTCTTTGGATGATTTCTAATTGGTCACTCTCTCGGGGTGTTCCTGATGTAGCTTCTAGCTGGGGGGTTTGTATGGCTCTTTGGATGATTTCTAATTGGTCACTCTCTCGGTGTGTTCCTGATGTAGCTTCTAGCTGGAGGGTTTGTATGGCTCTTTGGATGATTTCTAATTGGTCACTCTCTCGGGGTGTTCCTGATGTAGCTTCTAGCTGGGGGGTTTGTATGGCTCTTTGGATGATTTCTAATTGGTCACTCTCTCGGGGTGTTCCTGATGTAGCTTCTAGCTGGGGGGTTTGTATGGCTCTTTGGATGATTTCTAATTGGTCACTCTCTCGGGGTGTTCCTGATGTAGCTTCTAGCTGGGGGGTTTGTATGGCTCTTTGGATGATTTCTAATTGGTCACTCTCTCGGTGTGTTCCTGATGTAGCTTCTAGCTGGGGGGTTTGTATGGCTCTTTGGATGATTTCTAATTGGTCACTCTCTCGGGGTGTTCCTGATGTAGCTTCTAGCTGGGGGGTTTGTATGGCTCTTTGGATGATTTCTAATTGGTCACTCTCTCGGTGTGTTCCTGATGTAGCTTCTAGCTGGAGGGTTTGTATGGCTCTTTGGATGATTTCTAATTGGTCACTCTCTCGGGGTGTTCCTGATGTAGCTTCTAGCTGGGGGGTTTGTATGGCTCTTTGGATGATTTCTAATTGGTCACTCTCTCGGTGTGTTCCTGATGTAGCTTCTAGCTGGGGGGTTTGTATGGCTCTTTGTTAAGGATGATCTTTCCCTGAACTCCCGGTTGGAGGCTCCCTGACTCTCCGCTTATTCTCTCCTGATTACTGGTATCCTTCAACTGAGATTTCTGTGAACCGGGGAATTTGGGGGAAATGACTGGAATTGTGCAACCCTAGTGATGGTGTTACTTCCACAGCCATCTTACCAGGTCTCTCTAGTGATTTGAGTCTCAAAAGGATGACGTGGGCTCCGCCCTATAGCGACTGCGTCACGGCGTGCCGGTAATGGCACTAACACACGCCCTCATATTATTGCTTTCGAATAACCGTCAGTTTGTCCACCGATATACAGATGAACTCAGGTTTTTATGGACTTTTTTTATTTTATTTTACCTTTATTTAACTAGGAAAGTCCGTTAAGAACAAATTCTTATTTTCAATGACGGCCTAGGAACAGTGGGTTAACTGCCTGTTCAGGGGCAGAACGACAGATTTGTACCTTGTCAGCTTGGGGATTTGAACTTGCAACCTTTCAGTTACTAGTCCAACACTCCGATTTGATCCAGCCGTGTCTAGCTAATATGACTTGAGGTGTACTGTATATGTGACCGATTGGTGTCGATGCCTATATGCTTTAGCTCTGCAGGCTAACAGTTTTGTGGCACGCGGGGAAACTCTGGTTCGAACCCAGTCAGTCTGAAATGTCTGTCTGTCTGTGGAGGACAATGAGAGAACTAGATACCCCCCCCCCCCCTCTCTCTCTCTCTGCAGAGAACTATACACTGAACAGACCATTTCTAAATCATCTATTACTCTCAGATTGGATTCACGATCATCTCTTCAGCTTCCATTTTGATAGGCTTGGCTTTCTTTATTCTCGTCATTCTCTCCCGCCCTCCCCCTTTCTCTCGCCCTCCCTCCCCCCTCTCTCTTTCTCTCTCTGTGATGAGTGGCGTCTGAGAGCCCAGCAGGAGAGCCAGAGATAATCAAAGGGACATCAGAGATGTTTCACCCCCGCGCCCATCCCTCTCTTTCTTTCTCTCCCTCCCTCCAATCCCTCTCTACACCGCCTGTCTGCCTCTCCACCTATCAAGGCATCTTTCTCCTAGGGACATTTTTCTTCCCTTTTTATCTCTCTCTCTCTGGTATAAACCAGTGTTCCAGCGGTGTAAACGCTTCTTTCCCCCATTTAAAGGCTACTTACCATTTAAAAAGCCTGCTATCCAGGTCCTGTGGAAGAGGCAGAAGAGAGTGAGTCTCCCAGCCCACAGTAAACCTCCCTCAGTGCTGATCAGAGATAGTGATATGGCGAGATACAAGATACAAAACCTCAATCGTTTCCTTTCTTGTCTGAACATATCTTATCGCACGACTATCCTGTTAATGAACTGCGTCGTGGATCAAATAGCTGCGAGCTGCGGGAGAGTAGATGATCAGGGACTGGTTGGTTTCCACTTCAGAGACAGATAGAGGGAGAAGAAGGGAGAGGGAGAGAGGGAGAACACACACACAGAAACCTAAGGAGAAACATCCACATTCACACGTTACCATGTCTGTGAGTTATACCAAAGGGTTGGGTCAGGGTGCTGAGATTTACAGATTTGTCCATGTGTAAAGGCAATGGGGAAGTACTGTGGATACAGTAAGACAGGGGAAGAGAGGGAGGGAAAGCTCCTATTCTTCATCCACCAATTGGATTTGTTCTCTCCTCTCTCCTGGGCCCCTCACCCCCTTTCATGCGCCCATGGACAGGCCTCTCCCCCCTTCTCTCCTCTCCTCTCCCCTCGTGTGGGTGTTCAAAGCAGGGTGTCAGGAGCAACGTTTCATCCAGGGGCTGAGAATATAGAACCCTAGTAACCCACCAGAGGCCTTTCTCTCTCTCTCTCTCAGTGGCAAAGTTATTGTACTTGCGTAGCGACATTAATATTACAAATACATTCTAATGACAACAAAAGGCTCACTTGGTCTCGGTCACAGGCACTGATACTGCTTCTCCTCCATTGTGCAAGAGAAATGACTATTGTAGGCCTACACGCACACAGTAGAAGTAACACCCAGTGAGATGTAGAGGCAAAGAGAAGGATGGCTCTCTGCTGTTGTATGCTAATACCGCCACTGGGGAGGACCTGAGAAGGAATGATGTGTCACAACGTAGACAATCTGTTACATGACAGACACTGCAGCTAAACCTGGGTGGATGGAGCCTGGTTTCACTAAGTGGGTTCCATCTATGGTAGAAATTGGTTCAAATGCTCAGTTCGTAATATTACTCTTACTAGCCCCGTTTTTACCTGGTACTAACATAAGTCCTTTGTTCTGATCTTGTCTACATTATGATTGTGCCCATATTGCTTTGTGGGACGATGGTTGGTTTACTAACACTCATATTCAATCTGAGGATTGTTGAGCACGGTAACTGGGTGGATGTGTAGAAGAAATTGAGAGAATAAATTGACAACTCATCTCCTCCAATACAATCCTTTATTTACAGCAATCCTTGCGTCACTGTCAGATTCTCAGTCCGTTTCTCTGTTCGAAGTGTTCCTGCTGACAGTTACACACAGACATGGGTCGGGTTCAAGCAGGCACAATTAGGAAGAAACATTGTTGGTCCAAACGGCTTTATTTCTCCCCGTTTTGTGCCTTCTGAACACAACCATAGTCTGTCTCTCTGGTCTGTGCATCTGTCTCTCTCAAAACACACACACAAATTAGCCCAGCCAAAGCACCGTAAGGGGTAAATTCCATTTCTATTTCGTCTTCTCAGGAGACGTTTTGGCTGAATACCATTTCAAGATTTGAAGCCTGCTGTTTTGTTTAGTGAGGATTTGTTCCCTTCCCGAAATGGACTAAATTAAGTTGTGTCCAATCCTGCTATCTACAGTAGGCTACCTCTCTCACTCCTCTCAGAGACTGTGCAACCAGAGGAATAGATCTCTTTACAACACATCCGACCCCATGACAGCGGAGTGGGACGTTTCCATGGTGACAAACACAGACGTGACCAGGGTGTATTCAGGAAGGTAAGATGTTCAAACTTCGCAGATAGAAATGTAACGAATAGAGCAGACTCGATTCCCTAGCCTTCAAGACAATCATTTTTTAAAATCCACAACACGTTTCTACACACAGGTTTTGTAATGTTGCAGCCGAACGTGACTCTGGAGAGTACTATCTTCAACAGGCTCCAGGTAGAAGCTGCCCTTAGGAACAGATCTAGGATCAGATGACCTATCCTGAATCATATCTTAACCATTAGGGGACTACTTCTTCCTACCCCCATCAAATCGTACAATTCCCATCTCAAAGGAGGACGTAACAAACCAAAATAGCGGAGGAAAAGATCAAATCTCAAATAAAGACGATAGTGTATATGTTGTAATCTATCTATATATGAAATGGGCTCAGCAAATGTACATTATTTTGTCTTTTTTTGAATGCATAGTAACTTTGCAGACCAAAAGGTGTGTGGATAATGCATTATACAATACAAGCAACTCTCGGTTCCAGCAACTCTCTGTTCCAGCATGCCTCCTGAGTTAAATAAATAAGATACTTCATTCATGACCATAACATAGGGGATAGGTGAAAGGGCAAGGGGCATGACCTCTCACGAAAGGGAGGGAGAGGGAATGATGAGGATGATAATAAAAAATACTTTTTTTTATTTATAAATGCCTTTCAAAACAGCCAAGGACACTACGTCATTAAATATGATGGTAAGATGAAGAAGAAGCATTTATGTCTGAAAGTTATTTTTAGGAAACAGGCTATATATATATATATATATATATGTATGTATATACAGTGGGGCAAAAAAGTATTTAGTCAGCCACCAATTGTGCATTGTTCTCCCACTTAAAAAGATGAGAGAGGCCTGTAGTTTTCATCATAGGTACACTTCAACTATGACAGACAAAATGAGAAAAAAAATCCAGAAAAATCACATTGTATGATTTTGAATGAATTTATTTGTAAATTATGGTGGAAAATAAGTATTTGGTCAATAACAAAAGTTTATCTCAATACTTTGTTATATACCCTTTGTTGGCAATGACAGAGGTCAAATGTTTTCTGTAAGTCTTCACAAGGTCTTCACACACTGTTGCTGGTATTTTGGCCCATTCCTCCATGCAGATCTCCTCTAGAGCAGTGATGGTTTGGGGCTGTTGCTGGGCAACACAGACTTTCAACTCCCTCCAAAGATTTTCTATGGGGTTGAGATCTGGAGACTGGCTAGGCCACTCCAGGACCTTGAAATGCTTCTTACGAAGCCACTCCTTCGTTGTCCGGGCGGTGTGTTTGGGATCATTGTCATGCTGAAAGACCCAGCCACGTTTCATCTTAAATGCCCTTGCTGGCCCCATTCATTCTTTCCTTTACACAGATCAGTCATCCTGGTTCCTTTGCAGAAAAACAGCCCCAAAGCATGATGTTTCCACCCCCAGTGTGGTTCTGGGATTTTGCTCACCGTTCTTGTGATCATTTTGACCCCACAGGGTGAGATCTTGCATGGAGCCCCAAATCGAGGGAGATTATCAGTGGTCTTGTATGTCTTCCATTTCCTAATAATTGCTCCCACAGTTGATTTCTTCAAACCAAGCTGCTTACCTATTGCAGATTCAGTCTTCCCAGCCTGGTGCAGGTCTACAATTTTGTTTCTGGTGTCCTTTGACAGCTCTTTGGTCTTGGCCATAGTGGAGTTTGGAGTGTGACTGTTTGAGGTTGTGGACAGATGTCTTTTATACTGATAACAAGTTCAAACAGGTGCCATTAATACAGGTAACGAGTGGAGGAAAGAGGAGCCTCTTGAAGAAGTTACAGGTCTGTGAGAGCCAGAAATCTTGCTTGTTTGTAGGTGACCAAATACTTATTTTCCACCATAATTTGCAAATAAATTCATAAAAAATCCTACAATGTGATTTTCTGGATTTTTTTTCTCATCTTGTCTGTCATAGTTGAAGTGATGAAAACTACAGGCCTCTCTCATATTTTTAAGTGGGAGAACTTGCACAATTGGTGGCTGACTAAATACTTTTTTGCCCCATTGTATATACACACATTACATATGTGTATATATACACATACATTTGCATATATTTATATATACACACGCATATATATATATATATATATATATATATATATATATATATATATATATATATATATATATATATATATATATATATATATATATATATGTATATATATACAGTTGAAGTCGGAAGTTTACCTACAACCTAATCCAAATTCAGTTTTTCACAATTCCTGACATTTAGTCCTAGTAAAAATACCCTGTTTTAGGTCAGTTTATTTTAAGAATGTGAAATGTCAGAATAATAGTAGAGAGAATGATTTATTTCAGCTTTAATTTCTTTCATCACATTCCCAGTGGGTCAGAAGTTTACATACACTTAATTAGTATTTGGTAGCATTGCCTTTAAATTGTTTAACTTGGGTCAAACATTTTAGGTAGCCTTCCACAAGCTTCCTACAATAAGTTGGGTGAATTTTGTCCCATCCCTCCTGACAGAGCTGGTGTAACTGAGTCAGGTTTGTAGGCCTCCTTGCTCGCACACACTTTTTCAGTTCTGCCCACAAATGTTCTATAGGATTGAGGTCAGGGCTTTGTGATGGCCACTCTTTGACTTTGTTGTCCTTTAGCCATTTTGCCACAACTTTGGAAGTATGCTTGGGGTCATTATCCATTTGGAAGACCCCTTTGCAACCAAGCTTTAACTTCCTGACTGATGTCTTGAGATGTTACTTCAGTAAATCCACCTAATTTTCCTCCCTCATTCTGCCATCTATTTTGTGAAGTGCACCAGTCCCTCCTGTTGCCACCCCGGTGCGTCACGGTTGGGATGGTGTTCTTCGGCTTACAAGCCTCCCCCTTTTTCCTCCAAACATAATGATGGTCATAATGGCCAAACAGTTCTATTTTTGTTTCATCAGTCATGAGGACATTTCTCCAAAAAGTACGATCTTTGTCCCCATGTGCAGTTGCAAACTGTAGTCAGGCTTTTTTATGGCGGTTTTGGAGCAGTGGCTTCTTCCTTGCTGAGTGGCCTTTCAGGTTTTGTTGATATAGTACTCGTTTTACTGTGGATATAGATACTTTTGTACCTGTTTCCTCCAGCTTCTTCACAAGGTCCTTTGCTGTTGTTCTGGGATTGATTTGCACTTTTCGCACCAAAGCACGTCCATCTCTAGGAGACAGAATGCGTCTCCTTCCTGAGCGGTTTGACGGCTGCGTGGTCCCATGGTGTTTATACTCGCGTACTATTGTTTGTACAGATGAACGTGGTACCTTCATGCGATTGGAAATTGGATGAACCAGACTTGTGGAAGTCTACAATTGTTTTTCTGAGGTCTTGGCTGATTTCTTTAGATTTTCCCATGATGTCAAGCAAAGACGCACTGAGTTTGAAAGTAGGCCTTCAAATACATCCACAGGTACACCTCCAATTGACTCAAATTATGTCAATTAGCCTATCAGAAGATTCTAAAGCCATGACATCATTTTCTGGAATTTTCCAAGCTGTTTAAAGGCACAGTCAACTTAGGGTATGTAAACTTCTGTTGGAAAAATGACTTGTGTCATGCACAAAGTAGATGTCCTAACCGACTTGCCAAAATTATAGTTTGTGAACAAGAAATTTGTGCAGTGTTTGAAAAACGAGTTAAAATAACTCCAACTGTATATATATATATATATATATATGTATGTATGTGTGTGTATATGTGTATATATATATGTATGTATGTGTATACAAACATTTAGATCTGAAACTGTCTCAAGCACCAAACTATTATGAAAGTGAATGCACCACGACAGTGGCACCAAGCAGAGTGAATGGGACATTTTCCTCTCATATTTTACTTTAATGACCCCCATTTTTTAGACCTGTAGAATAGAGCAGTGTCCCTTTAACCCATTAATCACATGGTCACACCCATCCCCTTCTATGGTCGTTATTATGATGTTCCCCTAATGGTAACATTTTCTTTTAGCCTTTGTCCATCCCTCCATCTCCCCTCCTTTCTAGCTGATGTCTCTCTGCACCTCTTGATCATCGTTAGGGGACGGGTGGGTGGTGGGTGTGTGTTAGGCCTGAACCCCCGACTGAATACTTCAGTTACCATCGCCTGAGGGATGACAATGAAATCAATGGGCCATAAGATAAACCACCACCACCACCTACCCTTCCCTGGGTCTTGTCCGTCCTTATACATCATTTCCTATCCCCTATCTGTGTGGTGTCACTGTCATCAGAGAATTTTTTAAAAAGAGGTATAGAAAACGTACACGTAGCAGTTCCTAAAGTTGAATCCTAACTAGTGCAGAACAATACAAGCCACTGAGAACAGCTAGTCAGGGGAGGAAACACCGAGTAAAACGGAGCTGTGGTTTTTACTTTCCACAACTTATTTCTTCTTTTTACTTTTGAGATCTCTTCTTTTTTTCAGCTAGCACCATCTGTACACAAATACAGGAGCAATGGTTCCGATTTCGAAGTGTTCGCAAGGCACTTGTCTTTCACACACAAGGTTGGTTTTCTTTTCTGTCGTTCTTTTATCTTTTTTTCCCTACGTGTCTATAGCCGTCTGTCAGCCAGTCCTTATTCAAAGCAAGCACAACTTTATTTACAAACTTCATCTCCAACAACTCCCCAGTAAAAGTGCTCTTCCTGTCAGGTGGGAGATATACTCCTCGTTTAAAAATTAAAAAAACACCCTCTCTTCCTCCTCTTCATTCTCTTCTTCATCCTCCTCCTCTCCCTCCCTCCCTCGCTCCCTGTCCCGCTGCTTAAAAAAATATTCATCTTTAGTGTCTGCCTTTGTTCTTCTGCACCTCCTCAAGGAAATCCCTCCCACCGCTCCATCCCTCTCTCTGCTGTTGTATCCGAGCTGCTCCTAGTCCTTTGGGTCCTAACGGTCCTAGCGGAGGTGTGGTCCGTCCGTGGGTCTACCTGCGGCAGCAGGTCACGTCGAAGCAGGTGACCATCATGAGGTGAGCCTTGCAGAAGTTGACCCTGGTCTCCAGTCTGTCTGTCATCACCTCTAGAGCCTCCAGGTACTCCAGAGAGTCCACCTCAAACGTCTGCTGCAGGTCAACTATGGGGAGAGGACAGAGAGACGATATGTTACAACCAGGGGCAGAGACAGGAACAGAGAGATGGACAGAGACAGAAAGAAGGACATTTGACATTTGTTACAACCCATGTTATAGAGACAGGGACAGAAGCCTTGTTTATACCTGGTGCTAGTGTAACAGTATAACTTTAGACTGTCCCCTCGCCCATACCCGGGCGCGAACCAGGGACCCTCTGCACACATCAACAACAGTCACCCACGAAGCATCGTTACCCATCGCTCCACAAAAGCCTTGCAGAGCAAGGGGAACTACTACTTCAAGGTCTCAGAGCAAGTGACGTCATCGCGCTAAACGCTATTTAGCGCGAACCACCGCTAACTAAGCTAGCCGTTTCACATCCGTTACACTAGCATGCATATTTGATCTGATCCACATTGTAGCCGCATCTTATAAGAAGAAAATGTAACCTTTATTTTAACAGGGAGCACATATTGAAACCTAGGTCTTTTTTTAAATGTGCCCTGATTAATACAATATGAAAATTTAAAAAAAAATAATAATAATATGTATATATATATATATATATATATATATATATATTAATATATATATATATATATGTGTGTATGTACAGTGGGGCAAAAAAGTATTTAGTCAGCCACCAATTGTGCATGTTCTCCCACTTAAAAAGATGAGAGAGGGCTGTAGTTTCCATCATAGGTACACTTCAACTATGACAGACAAGATGAGAAGAAAAAATCCAGAAAATCACATTGTAGGATTTTAAATGAATTTATTTGCAAATTATGGTGGAAAATAAGTATTATGACTAACGACTCATGGCGTAATTGTAACAACATACAGAAACTGAAGTCCCTTTGTTCACCTGACCTAGAATTCCTGACAATCAAATGCCGACCGTATTATCTCCCAAGAGAATTATCCTCGGTCATTGTCAAAGCCGTTTATACCCCCCTCAAGCCTATACCATGGCGGCCCTCAAGGAACTTCACTGGACTTTATGCAAACTGGAAACCAAATATCCTGAGGTTGCATTCATTGTACCTGGGCATTTTGACAAAGCAAATTTGAGAACAAGGCTGCTTCAATTATATCAGCATATTGACTGCAGCACTCACACTGGCAAAACTCTGTATCACTGCTACTCTAACTTCCGAGATGCATACAAGGCCCTCCCCCGCCCTCCTTTCGGCAAATCTGACCACGACTTCATTTTGCTCCTCCCTTCCTATCGGCAGAAACTCAAACAGGATGTACCCGTGCTAAGAACTATTCAACGCCGGTCTGACCAATCGGAATCAATGCTTAAAAATGATTTTGATCACGCAGACTGGTACATGTTCTGGGTAGCCTCAGAGAATAATATTGAGGTATTTGGTGAGTGAAGTTATAAGGAAATGCATAGGAGATGTTGTACCCACTGTGACTATTAAAACCTACCCTAACCAGAAACCGTGGATAGATGGCGGCCTTTGCTTAAAACCGAAAGCACAAACCAACACATTTAACCATGGAAAGGTGACTGGGAATATGGCCGAATAAAACAGTGTAGTTATTCCCTCCGCGAGGCAATCAAACAAGCCAAATGTCAGTATAGAGACAAAGTGGAGTCACAATTCAACAGCTCAGACACGAGACGTATGTGGCAGGGTCTACAGACAATCACGGACTACAAAAGGAAAACCAGCCACGCCATGGACACCGACGTCTTACTTCCAGGCAAACTGAACATCTTCTTTTCCCCGCTTTGAGGATAATACACTGCCACCGACGCGGCCAGCTACCAAAGACTGTGGGCTCTCCTTCTCCTTGGCCGACGTAAGTAAGATATTTAAACGTGTTAACACTCGCAAGGCTGCCGACCCAGACGGCATCCCTAGCTGCGTCCTCAGAGCATGCGCAGACCAGCTGGCTGGTGTGTTTACGGACATATTCAGTCTCTCCCTATTCCAGGATGCACGGGTACATCCTGTTCAAGATGGCCACCATTGTTCCTGTACCCAAGAAGGAAAAGGTAACTGAACTAAATGACTATCGTAGCACACACTCTGTCATCATGAAGTGCTTTGAGAGGCTAGTCAAGGGCCATATCACCTACACCTTACCTGTCACCCTAGACCCACTTCAATTTGCTTACCGCCCCAATAGGTCCACAGACGATGCAATCGCCATAACACTGCACACTGCCCTAACCCATCTGGACAAGAGGAATACCTATGTAAGAATGCTGTTCATCGACTACAGCTTAGCATTCAACACCACAGTATCCTCCAAGCTCATCATTAAGCTTGAGGCCCTGGGTCTCAACGCCGCCCTGTGCAATTGGGTCCTGGTCTTCCTGATGGGCCTCCCCCAGGTGGTGAAGGTAGGTACCAACATCTCTTACTTTGCTGATCCTCAACACTGGAGCCCCACAATGGTGCGTGCTCAGCCCCTTCCTGTACTCCCTGTTCATCAAATTTGCAGACGACACGACAGTAGTAGGCTTGATTACCTACAGGGATTAGGTGAGGGCACTCGGAGTGTAGTGTCAGCAAAACAACCTCTCACTCAACGTCAACAAAACAAAGGAGATAATCGTAGACTTCAGGAAACAGCAGTGTGAGCACCCCCCTATCCACATCTACGGGACAGCAGTGGAGAAGGTGGAAAGTTTCAAGTTCCTCGGTGTACACATCACTGACAAACTGAAATGGTCCACCCACACAGACAGTGTGGTGAAGAAGGCGCAACAGCCCCTCTTCAACTTCAGGAGGCTGAAGATATTTGGCTTGAATACAGACTTGACATCATTGGCCACTTTAATAAATGGATAACTAGTCACTTTAATAATGCTACTTTAATAATGTTTACATATCTTGCATTACTTATCTCATATGTATAAACTGTATTTTATACCATCTATTGCATCTTGCCTATGCCGCTCTGTCATTGCTTATCCCTATATGTATATGTATATATTATTATTCCATTCCTTACTTAGATTTGTGTGTATTATGTAGTTGTTGTGTAATTGTTAGATATTGCTGCACTGTCGGAACTAGAAGCACATGCATTTCGCTACATTTTATGTGACCAATAAAATGTGATTCGATTTCATTTGAAGAAAAACGGACTCTAATTTCTCTCTCTCACGTTTCCCCTATCAGCATCCAGCCCAATATCATTCTGAATAGGCTAGACATTCTTTCAAAGCGATAGTCCGCTGAAATAAAATGGTGATTAATGCATCAGTGATGACATTTTTTTCCGTAATGAGGCAAGTGTCTAAATTAATTTGTTGTGGCAGAGAGGAGAAAGTAGAGCCCTTCAGAATTTAGCCAGTTTCCCATTACAACCCGAAAGAGTGGTTACATAATAATCAGATTTAGCCTTTCTGATTTGTCTTACACAATGATTCCTCAGTTGCTTAAAAGCTTGCCAGTCCCAGACCTAAGCCTGTGTTCCTGGCCTTGACCCAAGTATCCTCTCTTATGAATGACTTCTGAAAATTCCATAGTGTACCAGGCATTCAATCTACCTTTAACCTTTCATTTTTTGAAGGGCACATGATTATCCACAATCAAGGTCACTAAAATAAAGCCTGTTCATTGAAGTTTTTAAAGTTCCTCTTTGTGATGACTCAAGGCTTAGATTTTTCTATTCTCACATCTGTAACACGAACAACTGTGCAATGGGCACTAATGTCTTGGGTGAAGGCAACAGTAGGAACATATTTCTTAGGTGTATTTGTTAAAATAAGCTCATTACACATCTTTTAGATTGTCTGAAGCTTGCATTTCCCAATCATAATTTAAGTCACCCAGGATAATAACTTCTGATTTAGTAAAAGAAGACAACAAACTAGTTAACTTTTCGAGTGCAAAAAGTCTTAAAGCTAGTAACAACAAAAAAATTGTCAAGGGATTTTTTTTGTTTTTTTTTAAATAAAAATGGCCACTCCACCGCCTCTACCATGTCTGTCAACTCCAAACACATTATAACCCTCAATATTAATATCAGAGTCCAGAATGTCCCCAGAGATCCAAGTTTCAGTCAATACCAGAATGTCTGGATTCGTCTGCATAGCCCAGATCTTGATGTAATACAGTTTAGGAAGTAAGCTCCTAAAGTTCAGATGTATCAACCCAAGTCCTTTACGATTTTTAATGTCACATGGAAACTCAAACAATCTACGTTAAATAGGCGGTTGCAGGCCCTGTCTGATGGTTGATATAGTTGGTAAGGCTATAAAATGGCATGGAACTGCACCATTTGGTCGGTCTATCCCTATTAGTATGAGTAGAAATTGGAATTACTTTTCCAAGGTTAGCACCACAGGGCCTGAGGCCGCAGCCAATGTCAATATGATGAACTCAGAGTAACCAATGATGAAATGCGATAAACGGACTTACATGGGATTTGGTTGCTATCGCGCAAAAGCCCAGGCCCTGATTTGTGGAATTCCCATTTGAACCAAAAGCACTGGGTGAGTAGACCACAGTTGGCTTCTGTTTTGAGCTAGCAATAGCAGATCTAAGAGTGGAGTTCAAATGAATGGGTACAAGATTACAGCTGACAATACCCCTGAAAGTATAGACAGCAGTGCGGCAATAACGCATAGAACGGATGGGAGGTATTACCTGAGCGGGGCTTGGTCTGTCTGAGTCAATATCTTAATGCTGCCTTGAAATGTGAGGAGAGGATCCAGGCTCCTAGATCTACAGTGCATGTGGAAAGTATTCCGACCTCTTTCATTTTTCCACATTTTGTTACGTTACAGCCTTACTCTAAAATGTATTCAATAATTTTTTCCCTCATCAATCTACACACAATACCCCATAATGACAAAGCGAAAAAATAAAAAACTTATTTACCTTATTTAGACCCTTTGCTCAGGTGCATCCTGTTTCCATTGATCATCCTTGATGTTTCTACAACTTGATTGGAATCCACCTGTGGTAAATTCAATTGATTGGACACCTATATAAAGGTCCCACAGCTGACAGTGCATGTCAGAGCAAAAACCAAGCCATGAGGTTGAAGGAATTGTCCGTAGTGCTCCGAGACAGGATTGTGCAAGGCACAGATCTGGGGAAGGGTACCAAAACAATTCTGAAGCATTGAAGGTCCCCAAGAACACAGTGGACTTGAATGGAAGAAGTTTGGAACCACCAAGACTCTTCCTAGAGCTGGCCACCCGGCCATACTTAGTAATCGGGGGAGAGGGCCTTGGTCAGGGAGGTGACCAAGAACATGCGGGTCACTCTGGCAGAGCTCCAGAGTTCCTCTATGGAGATGGGAGAACCTTCCAGAAGGACAACCATCTCTGCAGCACTCCAATAATCAGGCCTTTATGGTAGAGTGGCTTGGCAGAAGCCACTCCTCAGTAAAAGGCACATGACAGTCCACTTGGAGTTTGCCAAAAGGCACCTAAATGACTCTCAGACCATGAGAAACAAGATTCTCTGGTCTGATGAAACCAAGATTGAACTCTTTGGCCTGAATGCCAAGCATCACTTCTGAAGGAAACCTGGCACCATCCCTACGGTGAAGCATGGGGGTGGCAGCATCATGCTGTCGGGATGTTTTTCAGCTGCAGGGACTGATAAACTAGTCAGGATCGAGGGAAAGATGAATGGAGCAAAGTACAGAGAGATCCTTGATGAAAACCTGCTCCAGAGTGCTCAGGACCACAGACTGGGGCGAATGAACAGGACAACAACCCTAAGCACATAACCAAGTCTCTGAATGTCCTTGAGTGGCCCAGCCAGAGCCTGGACTTGAACCCAATAGAAACATCTCTGAGAGACCTGGGAAAAGCTGTGCAGTGAACCTCCCCATCCAACCTAACAGAACTTGAGAGGATCTGCAGCTTGTAGCGTCATAAGAAGACTCAAGGCTGTAATCGCTGCGAAAAGGTGCTTCAACAAAGTACTGTGTGTAGATTGATGAGTGAAAGAAAATATTTCACCTATTTTAGAATAAGGCTGTAACGTAGCAAAATGTGGAGAAGGGAAGGGGTGTGAATACTTTCCGAATGCACTGAACCAATATTGCGTGCCACTTCTTCTGTTGACAAATATCACCAGCAGCTATGAGTGTAATCCAACTCTGCCATATGTGCCTTTATGAGTTTATTAGACGGATCAATATCAGCTGGTATGTCAGCTATGAGATGTACTTATGTGTTATATGATGCTCCGTCTGACAGGTCTGAGCAATGGAACAGAGATTTGATATTGGAGACAAGGGGGAGATTGTGTGTGTGTGTGTGTGTGTGTGTGTGTGTGTGTGTGTGTGTGTGTGTGTGTGTGTGTGTGTGTGTGTGTGTGTGTGTGTGTGTGTGTGTGTGTGTGTGTGTGTGTGTGTGTGTGTGTGTGTGTGTGTGTGTGTGTGTGTGTGTGTGTGTGTGTGTGTGCCACAGGCATATTATAGCGAGGTAGGGGCTTTGACTGTGTAGACAGACAGAAGGTATTATCAACAAGATTACTGTAGGTGTCAAGGTTTTGTGTGTGACTGCAGTACAAGTATCACACACTCGCATAAACTTACATTCAGTGGTCCATTTCTCTGGCTCCAACATCAGGTGCTGCTTGGTCTGCTCTAGCTCTTTCTTCAGCCAGTCGTACTTGGCTCGGACCTCGGAGATCCGCTGCTGCCTGTGCTCCAAGGTCTTCAGCTTAGCACTGAGATAAACCACCTCCTGATGGAGACACAGAGAGATGAGAAGGGAGAGAGAGAGAGAGAAAGAAGAGAGGGAGATGTCGGGGGATTTTAAAGAAAGAAATGAAGTAAGAAAGAAAGAAAAGGTGAGAGAGAAATAAATAAAAAAATGAATAAAGAGTGAGAGGGTCAGAGAGGGAGGGAGAGAGAGAGAGGGTCAGAGAGAGAGAGGGTCAGAGAGAGAGGGTCAGAGAGGGAAAGAGAGAGAGGGTCAGAGAGAGAGAGAGAGGGTCAGAGAGAGAGGGAGAAAGAGAGGAGGGGTCAGAGAGAGAGGGAGAAAGAGAGGAGGGGTAAGAGAGAGAGCGAGAGACATTGAGTTGAGTGCGTCTCAGGTGTTTAGCCAGACTGTGGGTCTGGAAAGAGAGTGTTGTGAGAGGATAGGAGTGCCATGTTGGCTAGGTAGATAAATACAGTCCCCAGGAAAGGCCTGGCACCAAGTCCACGTCACTCCTTAAATCAACTACTTCTAAATCTACTACTAGGAAACTATTTAACAGCAAGAAGAGGATGAGGTTGTTAAACCTTCCTGTGTTTTGAGCTAAGGCCATGATTCAATCTGGTCGCGTGTTATAAGCAATGCAGCTTTTAAAGGTAATATTTCATTCGCCTTCACGGTAAACGCTGCATATGTCTGCTCAGTTGGAAATTGCCTTTAAAAGACACACAGCATATGATCTGCGATCAGATTTAATCCGGGCCTAAATGTCCTGGATACATTTTCCATTCCAAGATTTTTCTGAAATGTTTCTTTCCACCAACATCATCTCGCTCATCATCCTTCTCTCTACCTCTCTACCTCTCTACCTCTCTACCTCTCTACCTCTCTCTCTCTCTCTCTCTCTCTCTCTCTCTCTCTCTCTCTCTCTCTCTCTCTCTCTCTACCTCTCTCTCTCTCTCTCTCTACCTCTCTCTCTACCTCTCTCTCTACCTCTCTCTCTACCTCTCTCTCTCTCTCTCTCTCTCTCTCTCTCTCTCTCTCTCTCTCTCTCTCTCTCTCTCTCTCTCTACCTCTCTCTCTCTCTCTCTCTACCTCTCTCTCTACCTCTCTCTCTACCTCTCTCTCTACCTCTCTCTCTCTCTCTCTCTCTCTCTCTCTCTCTCTCTCTCTCTCTCTCTCTCTACCTCTCTCTCTCTCTCTCTCTACCTCTCTCTCTACCTCTCTCTCTACCTCTCTCTCTACCTCTCTCTCTACCTCTCTCTCTCTCTCTCTCTCTCCTCCACCTCTCTCTCACCATCCATCTCACCATCCATCTCACCATCCATCTCACCATCCATCTCACCATCCATCTCACCATCCATCTTTACCATATCCATCCAAATCAAACTTTATTTGTCACATGTGCCGAATAAAAATATATATATATGTAAAAAGTAACACAATAATGAGGCTATATACTGGGGGTACCGGTACCGAGTCAGTGTGCGGGGGTACAGGCTAGTTGAGGTAATTTGCACATGTAGGTGGGGGTGAAGTGACTATGCTTAGATAATAAACAGCAAGTAGCAGCAGTGTACAAAACAAATGGAGAGGGGGTCAATCTAATAGTCCGGTGGCCATTTGATGAATTGTTCAGCAGTCTTATGGCTTGGGGGTAGAAGCTGTTAAGGAGTCTTTTGGTGCTAGACTTGGCGCTCTGGTACCGCTTGCCCCAGACTTGTCACCCAGTCTATAACTTGAGTGACTGGAGTCTCTGACAATTTTATGGGCCTTCCTCTGACACCGCCTATCATATAGGTCCTGGTTGGCAGGAAGCTTGACCCCAGTGATGTACTAGGCCATACGCATTACCCTCTGTAGCGCCTTACGGTCAGATGCCGAGCAGTTGCCATACCAGGCGGTGATGCAACCGGTCAGGATGCTCTCGATGGTGCAGCTGTAGAACTTTTTGAGGATCTGGGGACCCATGCCAAATCTTTTCAGTCTCCTAAGGGGGAAAGGTTTTCGTCATGCCCTCTTCACGACTGTCTTGGTGTGATTGGACCATGATAGTTCGTTGGTGATGTGGACACCAAGAAACTTAACTCTCAACCCGCTCCACTACAGCCCCGTTGTTGTTAATGGGGGCCTGTTCGGCCCGTCTTTTCCTGTAGTCCACGATCAGCCCCTTTGTCTTGTTCACATTGAGGGAGAGGTTGGAGTTGTGTTTGGACACGCAGTCGTGGGTGAACAGGGAGTACAGGAGTGGACTAAGTACACACCCCTGAGGGGCCCCAGTGTTGAGGATCAGCATGGCAGACTTGTTGTTCCTTACCACCTTACCACCTGGGGGTGGTCCATCAGAAAATCCAGGATCCAGTTGCAGAGGGAGGTATTTAGTCTCAGGGTCCTTAGCTTAGTGACGCTTCATGGGCACTATGGTGTTGAATGCTGAGGTGTAGTCAATGAACAGCATTCTCACGTAAGTTTTCCTTTTGTCCAGGTGGGAAAGGGCAGTGGCGATTGAGATTGCATCATCTGTGCATCTGTTGGGCCGGTATGCGAATTGGAGTGGGTCTAGGGTATCCGGGAGTATGTGAACCATGACCAGCCTTTCAAAACACTTCATGGCTACCGATGTGAGTGCCAAGGGGTGGTAGGCACAGGGCACAGGGACTATGGTGGTTTGCTTGAAACATATAGGTATTACAGACTCATTGAGGGAGAGGTTGAAAGTGTCAGTGAAGACACTTGCCAGTTGGTCCGTGCTTGCTTTGAATACACGTCCTGGTAATCCATCTCGCCCCACTGCTTTGTGAATGTTGACCTGTTTAAAGATCTTGCTCACATCGATTACCGAGTGCATTTTCATGCAGTCATCCAGAACAGCTGGAGCTCTCGTGCATGCCTTAGAGTTGCTTGCCTCGAAATGAGCATGAAGGCATTTAGCTTATCTGGTAGGCTCGCATCACTGGGTAGCTCGCGTCTGGGTTTCCCTTTGTAGTCCGTAATAGTTTTCAAGCCCTGCCACATCCGACGAGCATCAGAGCCGGTGTAGTAGGATTCAATTAAAATCTTGTATTGATGCTTTGCTTGTTTGATGGTTCGTCTGATGGCATAGCGGGATTTCTCATAAGCGTCTCGATTAGTGTCCAGCTCCTTGAAAGTGGCAGCTCTAGCATTTAGCTCGATGCGGATGTTGCCTGTAATCCATGGCTTCTGGTTGGGATATGTAGGTACGGTCACTGTGGGGACGACGTCGTCGATGCACTTATTGATGAAGCCGGTGACTGAAGTGGTATACTCTTCACTGACATTGGATGAATCCCGGAACATATTCCAGTCTGCTAGCAAAGCAGTCCTGTAGCATAGCATCTGCGTCATCTGACCACTTCCGTATTGAGCGAGTCACTGGTACTTCCTGCTTTAGTTAATCAGGAGGATAGAATTATGGTCAGATTTGCCAAATGGAGGGTGGTGGAGAGCTTTGTATGCATCTCTATGTGTGGAGTAAAGGTGGTCTAGAGTTTTTTTTCTCTGGTTGCACATGTGACATGCTGGTAAAAATATGGTAAAACTGATTTAAGTTTACCTGCATTAAAGTCCCCAGCTACTAGGAGTGCAGCTTCTGGATGAGCATTTTCTTAGTGCCAGCATCGGTCTGTGGTGGTAAAAAGATGGCTACGAATAATATAGATGAGAACTCCCTTGCTAAATAGTGTGGTCTACAGCTTATCATAAGGTACTCTACCTCAGGCAAGCAATTCCTCGAAACGTATTTAATATTAGACATTGCGCACCAGCTGTTATTGACAAAGAGACACACACCCCCCACCCCTCGTCTTACCAGACGTAGCACCTCTGTTCTGCCGGTGCATGGAAAATCCAGCCAGCTCTATATTATCTGTGTCATCGTTCAGCCACGACTCGGTGCAACATATTACAGTTCTTAATGTCTCGTTGGTAGGATAATCTTAATCGTAGGTCATCAATTTAATTTTCAATGATTCCATGTTAGCAAGTAGAATGGAAGGTAGTGGGAGTTTACTCGCTCGCCTACGGATTCTCAGAATGCAGCCCGATCTGCATCGTCTTTTCTTCACGCAAATGACTTGGATTTGGGCCTGTTCCCGGGAGAGCAGTATATCCTTCTTGCCGGACTTGTTAAAGAAAAAAGCTTCTTCCAGTCTGTGGTGAGTAATCCCAGTTCTGAAGTCCAGAAGTTATTTTCAGTCATAAGAGACGGTAGAAGCAACATTATGTACAAAATAAGTTTAAAAAATAAAGTTACAAACAACGCAAAAAAAATAACAAAACAGCACAATTGGTCGGGTGCATGTAAAACGTCAGACATCCTGCCATCTTAACTCTTCGGCTCCATCCCTCTCTCTCACCTTGTTTCCTTTCTCTCTCCTCCTCTGCAGGCGCTCCACGTCGTCTATCTTGTAGACCTTTATCTCGAAGGGTTCTGTGGTTCCCCTGGGGGCGGGGCTTAGCGGGCCGTCTACCCAGCGTACGCTGGAGCTGATGGCGGGCTTCCTGATCAGAGAGGACGAGTCCAGGGTCAGGCTGGGAATCAGACGACGACGCTGGGTACCTGGACACACGCACACATACAGAGAAAGACACACACACACACACACACACAGCAAAAGACACAGACGCATGCAGAACAACTCAACATTGAAAAACATATATCACAATAAAGGAAAACTAATATTTTGGTTTTAGTTTCATTAGACCATTATTGACATAGTTCCAAAATGTTTTGCTTGTCAGCAATCATGTTTTCAAGATATGTAACCAGTGGTGTAGTGGAGGCTATACGCAGGTATACACCGTATACCCACTTTCATTGGGCATTGTGTATACTCACTTCTTAACCCCTACTTAGACTTCTGATCGTGGACTTCAAGAAACAGCAGAGTGAGCACCCCCCTTTCCACATCGACAGGACAACAGTGGTGAAGGCGGAAAGCTTCAAGTTCCTCGGCGTACACATCACTGACAAACTGAAATGGTCCACCCACACAGACAGTGTGGTGAAGAAGGCGCAACAGCACCTCTACAACCTCCGGAAGCTGAAGAAATTTGGCTTGACACCTAAAACCCTCACAAACTTTTACAGATGCACAATTGAGAGCATCCTGTCGGGCTGTGTCACCGCCTGGTACGGCAACTGCACCGCCCGCAACTGCAGGGCTCTCCAGAGGGTGATGTGGTCTGCCCAACGCATCACCAGGGGGCAAACTACCTACCCTCCAGGACACCTACAGCACCCAATGTCACAGGAAGGCCAAAAAGATCATCAAGGACAACAACCACCCAAGCCACTACCTGTTCACCCCGCTATCATCCAGAAGGCCATCTCGAATCCCACCGTACCTTTGCCGCTGTGCAATCTGGTTCCCGAGCCGGTCACGGGTGCACCTCAGCCACACTCAAGATACTAAACGATATCATAACCGCCATCGATAAAAGACAGTACTGTGCAGCCGTCTTCATTGACCTGGCTAAGGCTTTAGACTCTGTCAATCACCATATTCTTATCGGCAGACTCAGGAGCATCGATTTTTCTAATGACTGCCTTGCCTGGTTCACCAACTACTTTGCAGACAGAGTTCAGTGTGTCAAATCGGAGGGCATGTTGTCCGGTCCTCTGGCAGTCTCTATGGGGGTGCCACAGGGTTCAATTCTCGGGCCGACTCTTTTCTCTGTATATATCAATGATGTTGCTCTTGCTGCGGGCGATTCCCTGATCCACCTCTACGCAGACGACACCATTCTGTATACTTCTGGCCCTTCCTTGGACACTGTGCTATCTAACCTCCAAACGAGCTTCAATGCCATACAACACTCCTTCCGTGGCCTCCAACTGCTCTTAAACGCTAGTAAAACCAAATGCATGCTTTTCAACCGTTCGCTGCCTGAACCCGCACGCCCGACTAGCATCACCACCCTGGATGGTTCCGACCTAGAATATGTGGACATCTATAAGTACCTAGGTGTCTGGCTAGACTGTAAACTCTCTTTCCAGACTCATATCAAACATCTCCAATCTAAAATCAAATCTAGAGTCGGCTTTCTATTCCGCAACAAAGCCTCCTTCACTCACTCCGCCAAACTTACCCTAGTAAAACTGACTATCCTACCGATCCTCGACTTCGGCGATGTCATCTACAAAATAGCTTCCAATACTCTACTCAGCAAACTGGATGCAGTTTATCACAGTGCCATCCGTTTTGTTACTAAAGCACCTTATACCACCCACCACTGCGACCTGTATGCTCTAGTCGGCTGGCCCTCGCTACATATTCGTCGCCAGACCCACTGGCTCCAGGTCATCTACAAGTCCATGCTAGGTAAAGCTCCGCCTTATCTCAGTTCACTGGTCACGATGGCAACACCCACCCGTAGCACGCACTCCAGCAGGTGTATCTCACTGATCATCCCTAAAGCCAACACCTCATTTGGCCTCATTTCCTTCCATTTCTCTCCTGCCTGTGACTGGAACGAATTGCAAAAATCGCTGAAGTTGGAGACTTTTATCTCCCTCACCAACTTTAAACATCTGCTCTCTGAGCAGCTAACCGATCGCTGCAGCTGTACATAGTCCATCGGTAAATAGCTCACCCAATTTACCTACCTCATCCCCATACTGTTTTTATTTATTTACTTTTCTGCTCTTTTGCACACCAGCATCTGGTGTGCAAAAGAGTTCAGTACAGGTACAGTACAGTACAGGTACAGAGGTACAGTACAGGTACAGAGTTCAGTACAGGTTCTATCTCAAGGCCATCAGACTGTTAAATATCCATCAGTAGCACCTTAGAGGCTGCTGCCCTTATATACATAGACTTGAAATCACTGGCCACTTTAATAATGTTTACATATTTTGCATTACTGATCTCATAAGTACATACTGTACACTATACTATTCTATTGTATCTTAGCCTATGCCGCTCCGACATTGCTTGTCCAATTATCTATATATTCTTAATTCCATCCTACTTTGAAGCAAGATAAGACATGCCTCAGAATATGAAGTAAAACATTCAGGTTTCAAAAAATTGAGGAAGAGGCAAAATATAGAAATGCTAATAATAGGCTTAACCATCTTCTGGTAGATGGAAAGGCTTTCCCAAAAACCTTCTCTATTAAATGTTAACTAGCTACAAAGTAACCTATGCCTACCTGTCAGAATGAGATCATGATTATTTGTGTCAATCCAGTGGCCATTTCTTTTTCAAACTCCATCTCATGTGCTACAGAAACATGGCTAAGCAAACAATAGTGTTAAGTGCCTGCACACTTGAATTAAAGGGTACTTACTCTCAAAAATCTAAGTGTATTAGATTTTTTTTTTTATATAACAGAGCCAAGAGCCCAGACCTCAAAGTGATCTCCTGATGTGGTCTAAGCACTGTTATGGACTTAGAACATACCATTTTGTTGTTTTTCTGGAAAAAAGTTTGACTTTTTGGGGAAAATCTGAAACCTGTGAATGTCTGACTCAGTTTATTTATTTCAATAGTAGTCCTACTATTAGACTAATAGCACAGTACAGGTTGGGTTTCCTGACTGTGAATCACCAATATTGGATTTATCATTTTAGGTCATTCAGAGTGTACTGTATGCCACTTGATTGCTGACAAGCAAAACATTTTGGTACTGTGTCAACAATAGACTAATGAAACAAACACCAAAAGATCCTTTGTGGGTTGAGTTTGCCTTTAAGAAACATTCATTAGAATGTGTAGAATTCAGTAGGATCTATCTCTCTTGCTCATCACCTACAGGACAAATAAGAAACATACAGTAGGCTGTGTTTACACAGTCAGCCTAATTCTGATATTTTGCCCAATTATTCAACTGATTGATCAAAAGTCCAATATTTGGCAAAATATCAGAATAGGGCTGCTTGTGTAAACGCAGCCACAGTGGAACTCTACACCTGTGACTGGGTCAGGAGAACAGCATACTGACGTGTTGTTTTGTTCTGTTCTGCTGACAAGGATGTGACCAGGCTTTAGTTTGACAAAGGCAGCAGGAGTAAACATCAGGGCAAATAGCTGATAACCAAACCAGGACAGATAGCTGATGACAGAGCCAAGAGTCCTACACTGCCATTCTGCCAGGGGCTGGCGTTTGGGATGGGAGCTGGGGTTAGGTCTAGCATTGGAGTAGGGGTTGGAGAGAGGGGCCTAGGTATTTTTTTGGGGGGGGGGATTGGTTGAGTAGGACTTCTGGCAACGACAACAATCCAGTATTTAGCATGAGTTCCTGGGGGAGGATGGGGGAGAGAGGAGAGAAAAAACAGAACGGTTGAGAGGGGAGATGGGGAGATGGGGAGAGCAGCAAAGAGGAGAGAAGAGACAGGGAGAAAACGCAGCAGAACCGAACAGAAGATAAGAGAGGGGAGAGAGAACAGAGAAAGAGGGGAGAGAGAGAACAGAGAAAGAGGGGAGAAGAGAACAGAGAAAGAGAGGGGAGAGAGAGAACAGAGAAAGAGGGGAGAAGAGAACAGAGAGGGGAGAGAGAGAACAGAGAAAGAGGGGAGAAGAGAACAGAGAAAGAGAGGGGAGAGAGAGAACAGAGAAAGAGGGGAGAAGAGAACAGAGAGGGGAGAGAGAGAACAGAGAAAGAGGGGAGAAGAGAACAGAGAAAGAGGGGAGAGAGAGAACAGAGAAAGAGAGGGGAGAGAGAGAACAGAGAAAGAGAGGGGAGAGAGAGAACAGAGAAAGAGGGGGGGAGAGAGAGAACAGAGAATGAGAGGGGAGAGAGTGAACAGAGAAAGAGGGGGGAGAGAGAGCAGAGGAAGAGAGGGGAGAGAGAGAACAGAAAGAGAGGGGAGAGAGAGAACAGAGAACGAGAGGGGAGAGAGAGAACAGAGAACGAGAGGGGAGAGAGAGAACAGAGAAAGAGGGGAGAGAGAGAACAGAGAAAGAGGGGAGAGAGAGAACAGAGAAAGAGGGGAGAGAGAGAACAGAGAAAGAAGGGAGAGAGAGAACAGAGAAAGAGGGGAGAGAGAGAACAGAGAAAGAGGGGAGAGAGAGAACAGAGAAAGAGAGGGGAGAGAGAGAACAGAGAAAGAGAGGGGAGAGAGAGAACAGAGAACGAGAGGGGAGAGAGAGAACAGAGAATGAGAGGGGAGAGAGAGAACAGAGAAAGAGGGGAGAGAGAGAACAGAGAAAGAGGGGAGAGAGAGAACAGAGAAAGAGAGGGGAGAGAGAGAACAGAGAACGAGAGGGGAGAGAGAGAACAGAGAGAGGGGAGAGAGGACAGAGAAAGAGAGGGGAGAGAGAGAACAGAGAGAGGGGAGAGAGGACAGAGAAAGAGGGGAGAGAGAGAGTGGAGAAGAGAACAGAGAAAGAGATAGAAGAGAATGAGATAGGAGAAGAGAACAGAGAACGAGATAGGAGAAGAGAACAGAGAACGAGAGGGGAGAGAGAGAACAGAGAACGAGAGGGGAGAGAGAGAACAGAGAAAGAGGGGAGAGAGAGAACAGAGAAAGAGGGGAGAGAGAGAACAGAGAAAGAGGGGAGAGAGAGAACAGAGAAAGAGGGGAGAAGAGAACAGAGAAAGAGAGGGGAGAGAGAGAACAGAGAAAGAGGGGAGAAGAGAACAGAGAGGGGAGAGAGAGAACAGAGAAAGAGGGGAGAAGAGAACAGAGAAAGAGAGGGGAGAGAGAGAACAGAGAAAGAGGGGAGAAGAGAACAGAGAGGGGAGAGAGAGAACAGAGAAAGAGGGGAGAAGAGAACAGAGAAAGAGAGGGGAGAAGAGAACAGAGAAAGAGAGGGGAGAGAGAGAACAGAGAAAGAGAGGGGAGAGAGAGAACAGAGAACGAGAGGGGAGAGAGAGAACAGAGAACGAGAGGGGAGAGAGAGAACAGAGAAAGAGGGGAGAGAGAGAACAGAGAAAGAGGGGAGAGAGAGAACAGAGAAAGAAGGGAGAGAGAGAACAGAGAAAGAGGGGAGAGAGAGAACAGAGAAAGAGGGGAGAGAGAGAACAGAGAAAGAGAGGGGAGAGAGAGAACAGAGAACGAGAGGGGAGAGAGAGAACAGAGAACGAGAGGGGAGAGAGAGAACAGAGAATGAGAGGGGAGAGAGAGAACAGAGAAAGAGGGGAGAGAGAGAACAGAGAAAGAGGGGAGAGAGAGAACAGAGAAAGAGAGGGGAGAGAGAGAACAGAGAACGAGAGGGGAGAGAGGACAGAGAAAGAGAGGGGAGAGAGAGAACAGAGAGAGGGGAGAGAGGACAGGGAAAGAGGGGAGAGAGAGAACAGAGAAAGAGAGGGGAGAGAGAGAACAGAGAACGAGAGGGGAGAGAGAGAACAGAGAACGAGAGGGGAGAGAGAACAGAGAGCGAGATAGGAGAAGAGAACAGAGAACGAGTGGAGAGAGAGAAGAGCATTTGGTGGGTGGAGAGATAAGCCTAGCAGGTCAGTCCCTCTTATCTGACCAGCGTGCTGGAATGTGTACACACACACACACACACACACACACACACACACACACACACACACACACACACACACACACACACACACACACACAGACACACAGACACACCACACACGCACACACAGACACACACAGACACACACACACCACACACACACACACACACATCACACACACACACTTTCCATTTGCATAGAAATTGGCAGCTATGTCAGCAGACACGTTTTTTGATCAGATTCACACACAGGGACGGGGTGAAGGGAGAGGGGGGAAGCGAGAGGTGACGTTAATAAGGTTCTGTCTGTCTCTTTGTCTCCGTCGGCAGCAGAAAGGTCACAAAGACAGATCTGCTCTAAGTCACCTTTGAGTCACCCATTTGTACCTTATTACTGCCTGCTGCATCAGGACACAGTAGAGAGAGAGAGAAACCAAGCAATGGAAAATCCAATATTACAGTAAAGAGCAACCATACATGAGACCCTCAACTGGAAACCTGATTAAAAATGTTTTTTTCCCAAGCAAGCCTCTCTCTCTCTCCCTCCATCCCGCTTCCTCTCTCTCCCTCTCTCTGCTGGAGCAGCCACAGGCCGGGCTGTGTTGGCCCGGGTTCTGCGGTTCCAAGTCAGCCATAGATAAGCCTGATCACTGTTCCCTCTTACTGCCTCTCTGGACGGGAGGGGGGAGAGAGAGAGGGAGGAGAGAGAGAGAGGGAGAGGTGGAGGGCAAGTGGAGTGTAAGTGGAGAGGGAGAGTTAAGGGAATGGAGGGTAGCTTTGGAGAGGTAGGGGGTGGCAAGGGGGATGAAAAGGGGTCCCAGCATAGAAGGAGGGGGGGATAAGGGAGAGCAGAGGGAGGAATGGAGAGGGTACAGGGGTTAAAGAGTGCACTGCTTTCTTGAGGCCACCCACAGAACTCCCTGACAATGGCCATCTGTCTGCCCAACAAGACCACTCTCACTACCAACCTCTCGGGGGTGAGGGGAGAGGGAGGGAGGGAGGGGGATATGATGAGAGGTGAGGAGAAAGGAGGGGTTGAAACCTGATTTAGTTATTTATTTCCAAATGTGTTTTTTTATATATATAAATGGAAGTCTTGTGAGCTACATTTCGCTGCCGCTGCGATTCATATCGAAATGGGGCAGTTTATTAACCAAACATGTTATCTGGAATAGAGGGTTCATTCATCAGTGTTTTTAACCATGCCTGGGCTGGTTCTGGGCAGTGGGGCTGAGGAGCATCGCCTCATCCTCGGAGAAGGTGACAGCCTAATGTGGAGATTCATCATGGCTGACTTTAAGAGAATGACTCTTGAATTCTTTCACTATCACACGCCTCCCTGACTGGCTGGCTGCTTGCCTGCCTGCCTCCCTCCTTGCCTGGCTGCTTGCCTGCCTGCCTCCCTCCTTGCCTGCCTGGTTGCCTGCCTGATTGAAAAAATGTATTGTGCTCACTGGGATGCAGCATAAGGGGCAGACCTGTGTTGTTGTTCCTCTTCTTGTTGTTCTTGAGACTACGGCGGCTGCTGCTGGTGGCTGAGCTATGTTCGCTCAGAGAGTCCTGAGCAGAGGAGGTGCTTCCTGTGGCCTCGCTGTCCCTCAGCATGCTCTCGTAGCCACTGCTGGCCCCGCTGTGGTAGAACAGGGCTGTCTTCCCCATGGCCGGGGGCAGCTCCCCACTCAGAACACTACTGTTGTCACTGGCATGGCCGCTGCTGCAGCGCTGGGGCCGCTTGGGGGCTGTGATCTTACTGTAGGGAGACGGCAGAGTGTGGACCATCACTGGTCTCTCCTCTCCCTGTGCCCCTCCACCACCTGCTCCACCTCCACTTCCTCCGGCACCCCTCTCCTCCACAGCTTCGGAGCCTCCTCCTCGGTTGTGACTGGTGGATCGAGAGCCTCCGTTGCCCTGAAGCAGCTCGGAGATGCGTCCGTTGGCGGCTCTCAGAGGCAGCTTGGCGGCCAGGCCTCCCCCTCGGCTGCGACTCAGAGACTGGGTGGCCCAGGAGCCAGAGCTGGGTTCCTTGTTTTGTCCCAGGGCCTGGCTGGAGGTCTGACCCTGGGGCTGGGGCTGGGTCTTGCCGTTGGGAGGCAAGCTGGAGCTGCGGTTGACAGACTGGGGAAGAGACTTGGTAGAGAAGCTGAGTGTCTTGGTGCTGGAGGCCGAAAGGCTGCGGGTCTTAGGGCTGGCCATCAGCAGCTTGCTGACCGCTGAGATCTTCGACTGGCTCGACTTGGGCGACTTGGGAGCACTGCCGGGGCTGTTACCAGAACCGTTTCCATTAGGGGAGGAGGATGACACTGAGCCACAGCGGATGCTACGTCCGGGATGGGGCATATTGCAGTCCCCCCTCCCCCCTCCGGCTGCCCCCTTCCAGCCCAGAGAGCTGAGGCTCTCCCCCCTCTCCAGGGAGAGGCAGTCGTAGTGGGGGCCAAGAGAGCTGTGACCTCCATGGGACCGCCCCAGAGAGTTGGTTCTGTTAGCCAGTTGCTCTAGTTTAGCACTGAACAACCTACTGCTCTCCACATTAGACCCCTTCTGTTTCCCTCCTCCAAGCCCATCTAGGTCCTCCGGGGTGCTCCCCAGGAAGGAGAGGCCATGGATGGGTGCGTGCAGGGGGCTGAGGGGGCCTCCTGCCCGGTTCTTCTGGTCCAGACTGGACTTGCGTACTGGTGGCAGCGGTGGGATCCCTTTCTGACGGGAGAACAGGCCTTGTCTCCCGGACGACCCCCGTCGGTCCAGTGTTGCCCTCGGACTACAGGGGGTGGAGGTGGTGACCCCTAGGCCCCGAGACTCCCCCCCTGCCCCTCCTCCATTAGCGCCGTAGCGGAGTGAGTCCTCGTCCAGGCCGTCGTGGCGGTTGATCCGGTGCCAGCCGCGGGGCAGACTGGCGGTGCGCAGGATGTCGGCAGAGTAGACGGGAGTCATCAGACACTCTCCAGGGCTGACCAGCACCATCTCACAGCCGTCCACCACCCTCTTACAGGAGTCTGGAGAGGAGACGGTCTCACCGCTGCTGGAGCTGCAACGGTCCCCTCCGTAGCCACTGTCCACCCTGCTGGCCCTGTCACCCTGGGTCTTAGCTGTGTCTGTCTTGACTGGTGGCTCCACCACCCTCTTCTCCGGCTTCACCTCACACACCAGCTCCTTAGGCCTCACATCGCCTCCATCTCTCTTCATCCAGGGGTCGTCGAAGCTGAGATCGCTGGACATGGAGGCCAGGACCAGGGCTTGGGCTAGGGCAGGCTTGGCTGGGTCCTTGGACAACAGGTGAGTCTTGGTAGGGGAGGACAGTATAGTGGGCTCCTGTATAACCATGGGTTTGACGGCCACACAGGGGTGGACTGTGATGTTGGTCTTGAAGGGGATGAAGTTGCTGGAGGCCCCCAGGGTCTGGATGTTGGAGACGGTGATGTTGGTCTTACCCATGGAGGGAGACAGTCTCTTCAGCCTCTCTTTAGTCAGGGTGCTCTTCTCCTTCCCCGTTCCTTTCTCATCTCCACACAACACTACGTCGCTGTCAGGAGTCTTCCTTCCTCTAGAACCCAGGGACACCTCATCTTGCTCCTCTGCCCCAGAGAGAGGCACCTGTGGGGGGTATAGCTCGGCCAGAGCCTCCCCATGTCCATAGGACTGGCCAAAACTGTGCAGGGACTGATCCCCGTCACTCCCAGCACTCAGCTCACTCAGCCATGATGAGATGGACGACCGGCAGCTAGGCAGCACCGCCATCGCCTCTCCTTCCATGCGAAGCTTCGCCATGCTGACTTCCGCCATGGCGATCACCCCGGCAACTGAGGTGCTTTTCATTGTGACCTTTCCGGTGGTCGTAGCAATGACAGTAGTGTTGTTTCCGTAGCACTCCAGGTCATCGCTGATGCTGCTGATGATGGAGACAGGGCGGGATCCCGAGGCCAGGGCGGTGACGGAACAGTCGCTGGTGAAGCTAATGATGCTAGTGGGACGACCGCCACTCTCCAGCAGGCCCCGGACATCCAGCCCCTCCTCACACCCCAGGGTGAATACCAGCTCATCTTCCCCCAGAGAGCGAGGGTCTGCTGGGGCTGGGGTAGAGGAGGGGCTGGGGGCTAGAGCGGGAACTGGGGCTGGGGGAGGCAGAGAAAGATGGGAAGGAGAAAGAGAGAGGATAGACAATGAAATGAAAATATGTAAGGAATGTGAAATGAATTTGCTGTACGAAACCAGTATCATAAAAAACACACTATTACGACACTATTGGCTTAAAACAAGTGATTTGAAAGCATAGTGGAAATTCACCTGATAGCTTGAGGTTTTTGAAAAACACTTGTCACAGTAATAGAATAAAGAGCCAGACTTACTGTCCCTGCGTACATCCAGAGGTATCTGAGGAACATTATCGTCACACAAGGTCTCAGCCGACCCCAGGCTGGCAGACAAGGAGTCGGTGCGCTTTAGCACCTGGGGACTCATTCTCATGGGGGAGGTCCTGGACAGGGACTCCAGCTGCAGCAGGGAATCTGTAGAGGACCTCCCACTATCTGCAGCCAGGCTGTCTGCAGTAGACAGACTCTGGCAGGACAGAGGGGGCGTTCCCGGCATCACACCCTTCTGGGTGTAGACCTTGATTATAATCATAATCATATATTGGATTTTTATAGTTATTTTCAAGGACCCACAGCTGCTTCACAACAATACTGTACACTTTCATGGAAATGCATTTTATGAGGTAAAAGTCAACCCAATAACTGTAAAATAGCACAAGCAAAGACCGTAGAGGTGTGAGAGACAGATACTGTACCTTGCAGCGCTGTGAGGGTGAGGAAGGAGGTCTGTAGTCAGAGGTCTTGGTAAGAGAGGCGATGCCCAGCCGAGGAGAACCCAGGGGGCGGGGCTTACCATCACTACTACTGCCTGCGCTCAGAGACTCACGACTGTCAATCAAATAGAAAGGAAGAGAAATAAAAAAGAAATAGAAGATATTGAAAACAAAAAACCTTCCAGAGAGACATTAAAATTATAAGGCAGTCGATAAAACTATACAAGCTAAAGGCCAGCTGCGACAGAGCCTGGGCTCGAACCCAGAATCTCTGGTGGCACAGCTAGCACTGCGATGGGGTGCCTTAGACCACTGCGCCACCCGGGAGGCCCTAATAAGTTATGTTTTGCGTTATTTTTCATGTGGACCCTAGGCAGAGTAGCTGTTGCTTTGTAACCACTAATGGGGACCTTAACAAACAAACAGATCTGACCTGTCATGGAGGCTGGTGCTCTTGGCCCTCTGTAGAGGGTTAGTGTTGGTGTGTCCAGCTCCACTGCTGCCCGTCACACTGCTGCTGCCGGTCAGGCTCAGACTCTCTATCATGGTCTGGGCCAGTTCTGCCTCTTCCACCACCTCCCTGATCTCCTGGAGCTGCTCGTCATTGGACATCCTCCTGGAGGTCTCTACCTCCACTCCCACCCCTCCCGTAGGCTCCGTCTCAGACCCAGGGGGGACCAGGGTGTCAGACTTGGCCCCCCTAGTAACCGGCACCTCCTCAAAGGGGAACTTGGCCACCTCTTCGCTCCCGTCGATACACTCCAGCCGCTCCTGCAGCTCGGCGAAGGTGTTGCACTTGAGACACTCCGCCCCTTCCTCTGGCACAGGGGGCAGGGGTTGGCCCAGGGGTTGGAGGAGAGGGAGTGGGGGCTGGGTTAGGGAGATGAGGGACTGTGTCGGCAGGGCAGAGGGCTGGGTGTGTGTCTGTGTAGGGGCAGGCTGTGGCTGGGGCTGGGAGAGTACTGTCTGTTGCTGTTGTTGTTGTAGAGTTGGTGTAGTTGGCAGGACGCCAGACTCGGCTTTGCTCTTCAGCAGAGCAGGAATGATGGGGACAAACTCTGGCGGACCCTCGTTGTCGGTCAGCTCACGGTCCGAGATAGCACCCCCATTGGGGCCCACGTAGATGACGGTGTCGCAGGACTGCTCGCTACTGGAGTAGTCATCTGGGTCGCTGGAGAGGTGCAGCAGGGGAAGGTTGGAGTCGGCAGAGCTACGGGAGTGGAATGGTCTCAGGTGGGTGGGGCGACGCATACGACCCTCCTCACACGAACTCTCACCCCCTGACGAACTGGACGTGTATTGCTGAAGAAGAGAGGGAATGTGGATGAGAGAAACAACACATTTTGAAACAAACCAATTAGAATCTCGGTTTCATTTACTGGCCTGTTATTGTAATGCTGTGTCACCAAGTTCCAGCAATACTGAAAGTGTTGTTTTTTTTAAACTGAAATATCAATCTGAACATTTAGAAGTTGAGCCCCAGAAGAAAGAACATGAGAAGGAGAATTCCTATATGTCATGGACCGATTATATTGATTGAATGAATGATTGAATGACTGAATGTGTCTAAATTGATAATGCCTACCATACTGACTTTGGTCTTCTTCTTCTTCATACGGAGGAGGCGCGAGGCGATCTGGAGGGTGGAGAGCGTGTCAGAGAAGTTGCTAGGCGACGAGGAGATGTGGGCGATCATGGTGGTCCGACAGTTCATGTTGCCCAGTGACTCTCTCAGTAGCATGGTCAGCTTACTGTCCCTGGAACACATACATACACACATTACATCAGACACATACACTAACACAGGCATAAGCACACACACACACGTGTTAAATCGTGCACACACACACACATTACATCACGCACGCACACACACACATATACAAACACATACTTTATGTGCACACAGAAACACACATGAATCTGAAGGATAATATCTATCAAACCCTTAAAATCACTGTTCACCTCCCTACCAATCAGCAATGATCTCCAGCTCGTAGCATTAGCTACGTCGGTGGTTAATCTCGCTATGGCTGGAACATGTGGGACAGTAGCTGTAGGATTGTGTGTTTATTTAACGCTCTCCCTCTCCTGTGTTTGTTATAGGGTTAATTGACTGTCTGCCTGTGTTTCTGTGTGTGTGTGTGTGCATGTGGTGTGTGTGCATGGGCATGTGTGTGTGGTAGGTAACTCCTGTGAGCTGTTTGGGACCCTCAGGGCAGAATGGAGTGCAGGCTCCTCTGTGGCTCAATACCTCATGCTGCTGTCCTCCTTTTATAAAAACACAGCCCCCGGCCAGCCCACCCACACACACACACACACACACACACACACACACACACACACACACACACACACACACACACACACACACACACACACACACACACACACACACACACACACACACACACACACACACTACCCCATCCTTCTATCGCTTTACTTTGCCTCAACTGTCCTCAATGTTATCCTCTTCTCTTTCCTCCCTCCATTCCTCCCTCTCGCTCTCTGAGTCATGTCATTAGTAGTAGTTACCAGTGTCTTCGTCACATCAACGTTAGTAATTGCATCTCCCTCGCCTGACATCTCAATCAAGTCTCTTAATTCATCTCATTAAGCAGAGTAGAAATGGGAGAAACGGCTGAAAATGGAGAAGGGGGAAAAAGGTTGGAGCTGCGAGTGTTTAGGTCTAATTAAATTAAGCAGAAGGATCAGTGATTTGTGCAGAAGGGATTTTATATTCATGCACGGTGAGATCCAGTTATTTGCAACTAATGTTCCACACCTTGCAAATGGCCCCAACCTATAATTTTATACGCATGCATGCATGTGTGTGTATTTGTGTTTGTATGCCTCGGTGTGTGTGTAATGTTTACAGTTCTGGCATAAAGTGGTGGGGTGCTTTGCAATGTAAATGCCGAGCTCGTGATTAAATTAGAGAGTGGAGGAGCTGGGCTATCTGCACTGAAGGAGGGAGGCAGAGAGGGAGGGAGAAGAGCCTGCATGTTCTTGGGAAAAATGTAAATATGCACACGACTGTTTCAAAGCCTCTGTCCCCCTGCTTTCGTTTCACTCCTTTCCTCCTTGTTCTTTTCTCTGCCTCTCGTTCCTTCAAACTCTCTCTCTTCTCCCCTCTCTCTTATTCCCTCTCTCACAGTCCCACTCATTCTCTTCAGGAAGAAAACAAACCAAAAAAAAAAACTATTCCTAGCGGTCTCAGGTAATAATAATGAAGCAACATTTGTTATTGTTAAATCAACCCCACAGCACCTTTCTCTCTCCCTCTGCCACGCCTTCTCTTCCTCTCTCCCCTCTCTCTTTCTCTCTCTCCGTGCCTGTCTCTCTCTCTCTCTTTCTCTCTCTCCATGCCTGTCTCTCTCTCTCCCTCTCTGCCACGCCTTCTCTTCCTCTCTCCCCTCTCTCTTTCTCACTCTCTGTGCCTGTCTCTCTCTCCCCTCTCTCTTTCTCTCTCTCCGTGCCTGTCCCTCTCTCTCCCTCTCTGCCACGCCTTCTCTTCCTCTCTCCCCTCTCTCTTTCTCTCTCTCCGTGCCTGTCCCTCTCTCTCCCTCTCTGCCACGCCTTCTCTTCCTCTCTCCCCTCTCTCTCTCTTTCTCTCTCTCCGTGCCTGTCTCTCTCTCTCTCCATTTCACTCTCTCCAAAGCTTCAGCAGGCATTTAGCCACTCTGACCAAGGGCAGCACATGTCATTCTATACATTATTATTACACATGGTAGTTATGCAGAATTAAGTCCGGGCCGGGCCTACAGGAATTATTGTGCGCCTCGTGTGTCCAATGATCTGCATATTAAAGTGTACTATCTCATTAATATATCTACAATAATTAGCAGGTTTATTCATAGGTTTAAAGTCTACTATTAACATGACATGGGTGTGATATATTGAGTTGGATATGTAGAGATAGATATTGAGCCAGTCACCAGTGGAAGCTGACCCAAGCCCCATTTCCCCCAGTCCCAGTTAGTCACACACACTTAGGGAGGGTCATTTAGGGTATCCTACCAACCGTAGTATCCTATGTTTCACGGAATCGTGGCTGAATGACGACATGGATTTTCAGCTAGCGGGATACACACTGCACCGGCAGGATAGAACAGCACAGTCCGGTAAGACGAGGGGGGGGGGGGGGGGGGGGGGGTCTGTGCATATTTGTAAACAACAGCTGGTGCACGAAATCTAAGGAAGTCTCTAGATTTTGCTCGCCTGAAGCAGAGTATATTATGATAAATTGCCGGCCACATTACTTGCCTAGAGAGTTCTCAGCTATACTTTACGTGGCTGTTTATTTACCACCACAGATAGATGCCGGCACTAAGACTCAGTCAGCTGTATAAGGAAATAAGCAAACAGGAAACCACTCACCCAGAGGCGGCGCTCCTAGTGGCCGGTGACTTTAATGCAGGGAAACTTAAATCAGTTCTACCTAATCTCTATCAACATGTTAAATGTGCAACCAGAGGGGGAAAAAATTCTAGATCACCTGTACTCCACACACAGAGACGCATACAAAGCTCTCCCTCACCCTCCATTTGGTAAATCCAACCACAACTCTATCCTCGTGATTCCTGCTTACAAGCAAAGATTTAAGGAGGAATCACCAGTGACTCGGTCTATAAAAAAATGGTCAGATGAAGCAGATGCTAAACTACAGGAATGCTTTGCTAGCACAGACTGGAAGATGTCCTGGGATTCTCCCGATGACACCACATCAGTCACTGGCTTTATCAATAAGTGCATTGAGGACATCGTCCCCGCAGTGACTGTACGTACATTCCCCAACCAGAAGCCATGGATTACAGATAACATTCGCACTGAGCTAAAGGGTATAGCTGCCACTTTCAAGGTGCGGGACTCTAACCCGGAAGCTTACAAGAAATCCTGCTATGCCCTGTGACGAACCATCAAACAGGCAAAGCATCAATACAGGGCTAAGATTGAATCATACTACACCAGCTCAGACGCTCGTCGGATGTGGCAGGGCTTGCAAACTATTACAGACTACAAAGGGAAGCACAGCCGCGAGCTGCCCAGTGACACGGGCCTACCAGACAAGCTAAATCACTTCTATGCTTGCTTCGAGGCAAGCAACACTGAGGCATGCATGAGAGCATCAGCTGTTCCAGACGACTGTGTGATCACACTGTCCGCAGCTGACGTGAGTAAGACCTTTAAACAGGTCAACATTCACAAGGCTGCTGGGCCAGATGGATTATCAGGACGTGTGCTCCGGGCATGTGCAGACCACCATAGTCCCTGTGCCCAAGAACACAAAGGCAACCTGCCTAAATGACTACAGACCCGTGGCACTCACATCCGTAGCCATGAAGTGCTTTGAAAGGCTGGTAATGTCTCACATCAACACCATTATCCCAGAATGCCTAGACCCACTCCGATTTGCATACCGCCCAAACAGATCCACAGATGATGCAATCTCTATTGCACTCCACACTGCCCTTTCCCACCTGGACAAAAGGAACACCAATGTGAGAATGCTGTTCATTGACTACAGCTCAGCATTCAACACCATAGTACCCTCAAAGCTCATCACTAAGCTAAGGACCCTGGCTTCTAAACACCTCCCTCTGCAACTGGATCCTGGGCTTCCTGACAGGCCACCCCCAGGTGGTGAGGGTAGGTAGCAACACATCTGCCACACTGATCCTCAAAATTGGAGCTCCCCAGGGGTGCGTGCTCAGTCCCTTCCTGTACTCCCTGTTCACCCACGACTGCATGGCCAGGCACAACTCCAATACCATCATTAAGTTTGCTGACGACACAACAGTGGTAGGCCTGATCACCGACAACGACGAGACCGCCTATAGGGAGGAGGTCAGAGACCTGGCCGGGTGGTGCCAGAATAACAACCTATCCCTCAACGTAACCAAGACCAAGGAGATGATTGTGGACTTCAGGAAAAGGAGCACCGAGGACGTCCCCATTCTCATCAACAGGGCTGTAGTGAAGCAGGTTGAGAGCTTCAAATTCCTTGGTGTCCACATCAACAACAAACTAGAATGGTCCAAACACAGCAAGACAGTCGTGAAGAGGGCACGACAAAGCCTATTCCCGCTCAGGAAACTAAAAGATTTGGCATGGGTCCTGAGATCCTCAAAAGGTTCTACAGCTGCAACATCGAGAGCATCCTGACTGGTTGCATCACTGCCTGGTACGGCAATTGCTCGGCCTCCGACCGCAAGGCACTTCAGAGGGTAGTGCGTACGACCCAGTACATCCCTGGGGCAAAGCTGCCTGCCATCCAGGACCTTTACACCAGGCGGTGTCAGAGGAAGGCCCTGAAAATTGTCAAAGACCCCAGCCATAGACTGTTCTCTCTACTACCGCATGGCAAGCGGTGCCAAGTCTAGGACAAAAAGGCTTCTCAACAGTTTTTACCCCCAAGCCATAAGACTCCTGAACAGGTAACCAAATGCTTACCCGGACTATTTGCATTGTGTGCCTCCCCCCAACCCCTCTTTTACGCTGCTGCTACTCTCTGTTTATCTTATGTGCATAGTCACTTTAACTATACATTCATGTACATGCTACCTAAATTGGCCCGACCAACCAGTGCTCCCGCACATTGTCTAACCGGGCTATCTGCATTGTGTCCCACCATCCGCCAACCCCTCTTTTTATGCTTCTGCTAGTCTCTGTTCATCATATATGCACAGTCACTTTAACCATACCTACATGTACATACTACCTCAATAAGCCTGACTAACAGGTGTCTGTATATAGCCTTGCTACTCTTTTTTTCAAATGTCTTTTTACTGTTGTTTTATTTCCTTACTTACCTACACACACACACACACACTGTTGTATTTGGCGCACTTGACAAATAAACTTTGATTTGATTAGGGAAGGGCAAGAGTAAGAAATAGATAGAATTATGTCGTTTTTTGTTGTTGTTGTATCTGAGTAATACTGCAGAGCAATTCAATCCAACCTCCAAGAGGTCCTCACACAGACACACACACAGACACACACACACACACACAGACACACACACAGACACACACACACACACAAACACAGACACACACACACACACAGACACACACACAGACACACACACAGACACACACACACACAGACACACACACAGACACACACACAGACACACACACACACAGACACACACACAGACACACACACAGACACACAGACACACACACAGACACAGACACACACACAGTGCACACACAGACACACACACAGACACACACACAGACACACACACAGACACACAGACACACACACAGACACACACACAGTGCACACACAGACACACACACAGACACACACACAGACACACACACAGACACACACACAGACACACACACAGTGCACACACAGACACACACACAGACACACACACAGACACACACACAGACACACACACAGTGCACACACACAGTGCACACGTACTTGTAGGGGATATGTTTGCTGCCGTTGACCAGAGCCAGGATAACGTTCCCCAGGGCAGACAGAGACAGACACAGCCCTGCTGCTGTACTACCACTGCTCTCCCTGCCCTTCTCTCCTCCCAGCACCTTCACACAGCTGCCCAGGTCTATCAGGTGGAGTCTACTGCGACCTCCCGACACTGGAGAGAGAGAGAGAGGAGGGTGAGAGAGGGACAGGAGGGGAAGGAGGGACCGAGAGAAAGAGAGAGAGAGGAAGGAAAAAAGAGGACAGAGAAAAATTGGGGAGACAGAAGGATACATTTTTTAAATGTTTACAGTGTGTTACAAAACTCAGTAGCAGTATTTCACAGGGTGATAGATCCTGAACACACTATCCAACACTTCATCCCCCAGCATTTTTGATCTGCTCATCTCAGAGGAGGTTATGCATGTCAGCCTCAGCACACACACACGCACGCACACACGCGGGCATGCCCGCACACATGCACACGCATGGACGTGTGCACACACACAGCTACATTGGGCAGCAGGTATCCTAGCGGTTAGAGAGTAGGCCCAGTAACCGGATGGTCGCTAGTTTGAATCCCCGAGCCGACGTCGTGAAAAACCTGTCAATGTGCCCTTGAGCAAGGCACTTAACCCTAATTGCTCCAGGGTCGCTGTTATTCATGGCAGACCCTGGCCGTGACCCTACTCTCTGAGGGCGTCTCAGGGGGCGTTGGGATATGTCAACAACAACAAAAACACATTTACAATTCACACATTAGTGTGAAATAGGACAAACATAACAGCTTGCCACCTGGACCCATCACCAGCTCAGCTGTGTGTTCAGCTACGTATCCTTTCCTTGTCAACACATCACCAGCTCAGCTGTGTGTTCAGCTACGTATCCTTTCCTTGTCAACACATCACCAGCTCAGCTGTGTGTTCAGCTACGTATCCTTTCCTTGTCAACACATCACCTGGACCCCTCACCAGCTCAGCTGTGTGTTCAGCTACGTATCCTTTCCTTGTCAACACATCACCTGGACCCCTCACCAGCTCAGCTGTGTGTTCAGCTACGTATCCTTTCCTTGTCAACACATCACCAGCTCAGCTGTGTGTTCAGCTACGTATCCTTTCCTTGTCAACACATCACCAGCTCAGCTGTGTGTTCAGCTACGTATCCTTTCCTTGTCAACACATCACCAGCTCAGCTGTGTGTTCAGCTACGTATCCTTTCCTTGTCAACACATCACCAGCTCAGCTGTGTGTTCAGCTACGTATCCTTTCCTTGTCAACACATCACCTGGACCCCTCACCAGCTCAGCTGTGTGTTCAGCTACGTATCCTTTCCTTGTCAACACATCACCTGGACCCCTCACCAGCTCAGCTGTGTGTTCAGCTACGTATCCTTTCCTTGTCAACACATCACCAGCTCAGCTGTGTGTTCAGCTACGTATCCTTTCCTTGTCAACACATCACCTGGACCCCTCACCAGCTCAGCTGTGTGTTCAGCTACGTATCCTTTCCTTGTCAACACATCACCTGGACCCCTCACCAGCTCAGCTGTGTGTTCAGCTACGTATCCTTTCCTTGTCAACACATCACCTGGACCCCTCACCAGCTCAGCTGTGTGTTCAGCTACGTATCCTTTCCTTGTCAACACATCACCTGGACCCCTCACCAGCTCAGCTGTGTGTTCAGCTACGTATCCTTTCCTTGTCAACACATCACCAGCTCAGCTGTGTGTTCAGCTACGTATCCTTTCCTTGTCAACACATCACCAGCTCAGCTGTGTGTTCAGCTACGTATCCTTTCCTTGTCAACACATCACCAGCTCAGCTGTGTGTTCAGCTACGTATCCTTTCCTTGTCAACACATCACCAGCTCAGCTGTGTGTTCAGCTACGTATCCTTTCCTTGTCAACACATCACCTGGACCCCTCACCAGCTCAGCTGTGTGTTCAGCTACGTATCCTTTCCTTGTCAACACATCACCAGCTCAGCTGTGTGTTCAGCTACGTATCCTTTCCTTGTCAACACATCACCAGCTCAGCTGTGTGTTCAGCTACGTATCCTTTCCTTGTCAACCCCTCACCAGCTCAGCTGTGTGTTCAGCTACGTATCCTTTCCTTGTCAACACATCACCTGGACCCCTCACCAGCTCAGCTGTGTGTTCAGCTACGTATCCTTTCCTTGTCAACACATCACCAGCTCAGCTGTGTGTTAAGCTACGTATCCTTTCCTTGTCAACACATCACCTGGACCCCTCACCAGCTCAGCTGTGTGTTCAGCTACGTATCCTTTCCTTGTCAACACATCACCTGGACCCCTCACCAGCTCAGCTGTGTGTTCAGCTACGTATCCTTTCCTTGTCAACACATCACCTGGACCCCTCACCAGCTCAGCTGTGTGTTCAGCTACGTATCCTTTCCTTGTCAACACATCACCTGGACCCCTCACCAGCTCAGCTGTGTGTTCAGCTACGTATCCTTTCCTTGTCAACACATCACCTGGACCCCTCACCAGCTCAGCTGTGTGTTCAGCTACGTATCCTTTCCTTGTCAACACATCACCAGCTCAGCTGTGTGTTCAGCTACGTATCCTTTCCTTGTCAACACATCACCTGGACCCCTCACCAGCTCAGCTGTGTGTTCAGCTACGTATCCTTTCCTTGTCAACACATCACCAGCTCAGCTGTGTGTTCAGCTACGTATCCTTTCCTTGTCAACACATCACCTGGACCCCTCACCAGCTCAGCTGTGTGTTCAGCTACGTATCCTTTCCTTGTCAACACATCACCAGCTCAGCTGTGTGTTCAGCTACGTATCCTTTCCTTGTCAACACATCACCAGCTCAGCTGTGTGTTCAGCTACGTATCCTTTCCTTGTCAACACATCACCTGGACCCCTCACCAGCTCAGCTGTGTGTTCAGCTACGTATCCTTTCCTTGTCAACACATCACCTGGACCCCTCACCAGCTCAGCTGTGTGTTCAGCTACGTATCCTTTCCTTGTCAACACATCACCTGGACCCCTCACCAGCTCAGCTGTGTGTTCAGCTACGTATCCTTTCCTTGTCAACACATCACCTGGACCCCTCACCAGCTCAGCTGTGTGTTCAGCTACGTATCCTTTCCTTGTCAACACATCACCTGGACCCCTCACCAGCTCAGCTGTGTGTTCAGCTACGTATCCTTTCCTTGTCAACACATCACCTGGACCCCTCACCAGCTCAGCTGTGTGTTCAGCTACGTATCCTTTCCTTGTCAACACATCACCTGGACCCCTCACCAGCTCAGCTGTGTGTTCAGCTACGTATCCTTTCCTTGTCAACACATCACCTGGACCCCTCACCAGCTCAGCTGTGTGTTCAGCTACGTATCCTTTCCTTGTCAACACATCACCAGCTCAGCTGTGTGTTCAGCTACGTATCCTTTCCTTGTCAACACATCACCAGCTCAGCTGTGTGTTCAGCTACGTATCCTTTCCTTGTCAACACATCACCTGGACCCCTCACCAGCTCAGCTGTGTGTTCAGCTACGTATCCTTTCCTTGTCAACACATCACCAGCTCAGCTGTGTGTTCAGCTACGTATCCTTTCCTTGTCAACACATCACCAGCTCAGCTGTGTGTTCAGCTACGTATCCTTTCCTTGTCAACACATCACCAGCTCAGCTGTGTGTTCAGCTACGTATCCTTTCCTTGTCAACACATCACCAGCTCAGCTGTGTGTTCAGCTACGTATCCTTTCCTTGTCAACACATCACCTGGACCCCTCACCAGCTCAGCTGTGTGTTCAGCTACGTATCCTTTCCTTGTCAACACATCACCAGCTCAGCTGTGTGTTCAGCTACGTATCCTTTCCTTGTCAACACATCACCAGCTTAGCTGTGTGTTCAGCTACGTATCCTTTCCTTGTCAACACATCACCAGCTCAGCTGTGTGTTCAGCTACGTATCCTTTCCTTGTCAACACATCACCTGGACCCCTCACCAGCTCAGCTGTGTGTTCAGCTACGTATCCTTTCCTTGTCAACACATCACCAGCTCAGCTGTGTGTTCAGCTACGTATCCTTTCCTTGTCAACACATCACCAGCTCAGCTGTGTGTTCAGCTACGTATCCTTTCCTTGTCAACACATCACCAGCTCAGCTGTGTGTTCAGCTACGTATCCTTTCCTTGTCAACACATCACCTGGACCCCTCACCAGCTCAGCTGTGTGTTCAGCTACGTATCCTTTCCTTGTCAACACATCACCTGGACCCCTCACCAGCTCAGCTGTGTGTTCAGCTACGTATCCTTTCCTTGTCAACACATCACCTGGACCCCTCACCAGCTCAGCTGTGTGTTCAGCTACGTATCCTTTCCTTGTCAACACATCACCTGGACCCCTCACCAGCTCAGCTGTGTGTTCAGCTACGTATCCTTTCCTTGTCAACACATCACCTGGACCCCTCACCAGCTCAGCTGTGTGTTCAGCTACGTATCCTTTCCTTGTCAACACATCACCTGGACCCCTCACCAGCTCAGCTGTGTGTTCAGCTACGTATCCTTTCCTTGTCAACACATCACCTGGACCCCTCACCAGCTCAGCTGTGTGTTCAGCTACGTATCCTTTCCTTGTCAACACATCACCTGGACCCCTCACCAGCTCAGCTGTGTGTTCAGCTACGTATCCTTTCCTTGTCAACACATCACCAGCTCAGCTGTGTGTTCAGCTACGTATCCTTTCCTTGTCAACACATCACCAGCTCAGCTGTGTGTTCAGCTACGTATCCTTTCCTTGTCAACACATCACCTGGACCCCTCACCAGCTCAGCTGTGTGTTCAGCTACGTATCCTTTCCTTGTCAACACATCACCAGCTCAGCTGTGTGTTCAGCTACGTATCCTTTCCTTGTCAACACATCACCAGCTCAGCTGTGTGTTCAGCTACGTATCCTTTCCTTGTCAACACATCACCTGGACCCCTCACCAGCTCAGCTGTGTGTTCAGCTACGTATCCTTTCCTTGTCAACACATCACCAGCTCAGCTGTGTGTTCAGCTACGTATCCTTTCCTTGTCAACACATCACCTGGACCCCTCACCAGCTCAGCTGTGTGTTCAGCTACGTATCCTTTCCTTGTCAACACATCACCTGGACCCCTCACCAGCTCAGCTGTGTGTTCAGCTACGTATCCTTTCCTTGTCAACACATCACCTGGACCCCTCACCAGCTCAGCTGTGTGTTCAGCTACGTATCCTTTCCTTGTCAACACATCACCTGGACCCCTCACCAGCTCAGCTGTGTGTTCAGCTACGTATCCTTTCCTTGTCAACACATCACCTGGACCCCTCACCAGCTCAGCTGTGTGTTCAGCTACGTATCCTTTCCTTGTCAACACATCACCTGGACCCCTCACCAGCTCAGCTGTGTGTTCAGCTACGTATCCTTTCCTTGTCAACACATCACCTGGACCCCTCACCAGCTCAGCTGTGTGTTCAGCTACGTATCCTTTCCTTGTCAACACATCACCTGGACCCCTCACCAGCTCAGCTGTGTGTTCAGCTACGTATCCTTTCCTTGTCAACACATCACCTGGACCCCTCACCAGCTCAGCTGTGTGTTCAGCTACGTATCCTTTCCTTGTCAACACATCACCTGGACCCCTCACCAGCTCAGCTGTGTGTTCAGCTACGTATCCTTTCCTTGTCAACACATCACCAGCTCAGCTGTGTGTTCAGCTACGTATCCTTTCCTTGTCAACACATCACCAGCTCAGCTGTGTGTTCAGCTACGTATCCTTTCCTTGTCAACACATCACCAGCTCAGCTGTGTGTTCAGCTACGTATCCTTTCCTTGTCAACACATCACCTGGACCCCTCACCAGCTCAGCTGTGTGTTCAGCTACGTATCCTTTCCTTGTCAACACATCACCTGGACCCCTCACCAGCTCAGCTGTGTGTTCAGCTACGTATCCTTTCCTTGTCAACACATCACCAGCTCAGCTGTGTGTTCAGCTACGTATCCTTTCCTTGTCAACACATCACCAGCTCAGCTGTGTGTTCAGCTACGTATCCTTTCCTTGTCAACACATCACCAGCTCAGCTGTGTGTTCAGCTACGTATCCTTTCCTTGTCAACACATCACCTGGACCCCTCACCAGCTCAGCTGTGTGTTCAGCTACGTATCCTTTCCTTGTCAACACATCACCAGCTCAGCTGTGTGTTCAGCTACGTATCCTTTCCTTGTCAACACATCACCTGGACCCCTCACCAGCTCAGCTGTGTGTTCAGCTACGTATCCTTTCCTTGTCAACACATCACCTGGACCCCTCACCAGCTCAGCTGTGTGTTCAGCTACGTATCCTTTCCTTGTCAACACATCACCTGGACCCCTCACCAGCTCAGCTGTGTGTTCAGCTACGTATCCTTTCCTTGTCAACACATCACCTGGACCCCTCACCAGCTCAGCTGTGTGTTCAGCTACGTATCCTTTCCTTGTCAACCCCTCACCAGCTCAGCTGTGTGTTCAGCTACGTATCCTTTCCTTGTCAACCCCTCACCAGCTCAGCTGTGTGTTCAGCTACGTATCCTTTCCTTGTCAACACATCACCTGGACCCCTCACCAGCTCAGCTGTGTGTTCAGCTACGTATCCTTTCCTTGTCAACACATCACCTGGACCCCTCACCAGCTCAGCTGTGTGTTCAGCTACGTATCCTTTCCTTGTCAACCCCTCACCAGCTCAGCTGTGTGTTCAGCTACGTATCCTTTCCTTGTCAACCCCTCACCAGCTCAGCTGTGTGTTCAGCTACGTATCCTTTCCTTGTCAACACATCACCTGGACCCCTCACCAGCTCAGCTGTGTGTTCAGCTACGTATCCTTTCCTTGTCAACCCCTCACCAGCTCAGCTGTGTGTTCAGCTACGTATCCTTTCCTTGTCAACACATCACCTGGACCCCTCACCAGCTCAGCTGTGTGTTCAGCTACGTATCCTTTCCTTGTCAACACATCACCTGGACCCCTCACCAGCTCAGCTGTGTGTTCAGCTACGTATCCTTTCCTTGTCAACACATCACCAGCTCAGCTGTGTGTTCAGCTACGTATCCTTTCCTTGTCAACACATCACCAGCTCAGCTGTGTGTTCAGCTACGTATCCTTTCCTTGTCAACACATCACCAGCTCAGCTGTGTGTTCAGCTACGTATCCTTTCCTTGTCAACACATCACCAGCTCAGCTGTGTGTTCAGCTACGTATCCTTTCCTTGTCAACACATCACCTGGACCCCTCACCAGCTCAGCTGTGTGTTCAGCTACGTATCCTTTCCTTGTCAACACATCACCTGGACCCCTCACCAGCTCAGCTGTGTGTTCAGCTACGTATCCTTTCCTTGTCAACACATCACCAGCTCAGCTGTGTGTTCAGCTACGTATCCTTTCCTTGTCAACACATCACCTGGACCCCTCACCAGCTCAGCTGTGTGTTCAGCTACGTATCCTTTCCTTGTCAACACATCACCTGGACCCCTCACCAGCTCAGCTGTGTGTTCAGCTACGTATCCTTTCCTTGTCAACACATCACCTGGACCCCTCACCAGCTCAGCTGTGTGTTCAGCTACGTATCCTTTCCTTGTCAACACATCACCTGGACCCCTCACCAGCTCAGCTGTGTGTTCAGCTACGTATCCTTTCCTTGTCAACACATCACCAGCTCAGCTGTGTGTTCAGCTACGTATCCTTTCCTTGTCAACACATCACCAGCTCAGCTGTGTGTTCAGCTACGTATCCTTTCCTTGTCAACACATCACCAGCTCAGCTGTGTGTTCAGCTACGTATCCTTTCCTTGTCAACACATCACCAGCTCAGCTGTGTGTTCAGCTACGTATCCTTTCCTTGTCAACACATCACCTGGACCCCTCACCAGCTCAGCTGTGTGTTCAGCTACGTATCCTTTCCTTGTCAACACATCACCAGCTCAGCTGTGTGTTCAGCTACGTATCCTTTCCTTGTCAACACATCACCAGCTCAGCTGTGTGTTCAGCTACGTATCCTTTCCTTGTCAACCCCTCACCAGCTCAGCTGTGTGTTCAGCTACGTATCCTTTCCTTGTCAACACATCACCTGGACCCCTCACCAGCTCAGCTGTGTGTTCAGCTACGTATCCTTTCCTTGTCAACACATCACCAGCTCAGCTGTGTGTTCAGCTACGTATCCTTTCCTTGTCAACACATCACCTGGACCCCTCACCAGCTCAGCTGTGTGTTCAGCTACGTATCCTTTCCTTGTCAACACATCACCTGGACCCCTCACCAGCTCAGCTGTGTGTTCAGCTACGTATCCTTTCCTTGTCAACACATCACCTGGACCCCTCACCAGCTCAGCTGTGTGTTCAGCTACGTATCCTTTCCTTGTCAACACATCACCTGGACCCCTCACCAGCTCAGCTGTGTGTTCAGCTACGTATCCTTTCCTTGTCAACACATCACCTGGACCCCTCACCAGCTCAGCTGTGTGTTCAGCTACGTATCCTTTCCTTGTCAACACATCACCTGGACCCCTCACCAGCTCAGCTGTGTGTTCAGCTACGTATCCTTTCCTTGTCAACACATCACCTGGACCCCTCACCAGCTCAGCTGTGTGTTCAGCTACGTATCCTTTCCTTGTCAACACATCACCAGCTCAGCTGTGTGTTCAGCTACGTATCCTTTCCTTGTCAACACATCACCTGGACCCCTCACCAGCTCAGCTGTGTGTTCAGCTACGTATCCTTTCCTTGTCAACACATCACCAGCTCAGCTGTGTGTTCAGCTACGTATCCTTTCCTTGTCAACACATCACCAGCTCAGCTGTGTGTTCAGCTACGTATCCTTTCCTTGTCAACACATCACCTGGACCCCTCACCAGCTCAGCTGTGTGTTCAGCTACGTATCCTTTCCTTGTCAACACATCACCTGGACCCCTCACCAGCTCAGCTGTGTGTTCAGCTACGTATCCTTTCCTTGTCAACACATCACCTGGACCCCTCACCAGCTCAGCTGTGTGTTCAGCTACGTATCCTTTCCTTGTCAACACATCACCTGGACCCCTCACCAGCTCAGCTGTGTGTTCAGCTACGTATCCTTTCCTTGTCAACACATCACCAGCTCAGCTGTGTGTTCAGCTACGTATCCTTTCCTTGTCAACACATCACCTGGACCCCTCACCAGCTCAGCTGTGTGTTCAGCTACGTATCCTTTCCTTGTCAACACATCACCAGCTCAGCTGTGTGTTCAGCTACGTATCCTTTCCTTGTCAACACATCACCAGCTCAGCTGTGTGTTCAGCTACGTATCCTTTCCTTGTCAACACATCACCTGGACCCCTCACCAGCTCAGCTGTGTGTTCAGCTACGTATCCTTTCCTTGTCAACACATCACCTGGACCCCTCACCAGCTCAGCTGTGTGTTCAGCTACGTATCCTTTCCTTGTCAACACATCACCTGGACCCCTCACCAGCTCAGCTGTGTGTTCAGCTACGTATCCTTTCCTTGTCAACACATCACCTGGACCCCTCACCAGCTCAGCTGTGTGTTCAGCTACGTATCCTTTCCTTGTCAACACATCACCTGGACCCCTCACCAGCTCAGCTGTGTGTTCAGCTACGTATCCTTTCCTTGTCAACACATCACCTGGACCCCTCACCAGCTCAGCTGTGTGTTCAGCTACGTATCCTTTCCTTGTCAACACATCACCTGGACCCCTCACCAGCTCAGCTGTGTGTTCAGCTACGTATCCTTTCCTTGTCAACACATCACCTGGACCCCTCACCAGCTCAGCTGTGTGTTCAGCTACGTATCCTTTCCTTGTCAACACATCACCAGCTCAGCTGTGTGTTCAGCTACGTATCCTTTCCTTGTCAACACATCACCAGCTCAGCTGTGTGTTCAGCTACGTATCCTTTCCTTGTCAACACATCACCTGGACCCCTCACCAGCTCAGCTGTGTGTTCAGCTACGTATCCTTTCCTTGTCAACACATCACCAGCTCAGCTGTGTGTTCAGCTACGTATCCTTTCCTTGTCAACACATCACCAGCTCAGCTGTGTGTTCAGCTACGTATCCTTTCCTTGTCAACACATCACCAGCTCAGCTGTGTGTTCAGCTACGTATCCTTTCCTTGTCAACACATCACCAGCTCAGCTGTGTGTTCAGCTACGTATCCTTTCCTTGTCAACACATCACCTGGACCCCTCACCAGCTCAGCTGTGTGTTCAGCTACGTATCCTTTCCTTGTCAACACATCACCAGCTCAGCTGTGTGTTCAGCTACGTATCCTTTCCTTGTCAACACATCACCAGCTTAGCTGTGTGTTCAGCTACGTATCCTTTCCTTGTCAACACATCACCAGCTCAGCTGTGTGTTCAGCTACGTATCCTTTCCTTGTCAACACATCACCTGGACCCCTCACCAGCTCAGCTGTGTGTTCAGCTACGTATCCTTTCCTTGTCAACACATCACCAGCTCAGCTGTGTGTTCAGCTACGTATCCTTTCCTTGTCAACACATCACCAGCTCAGCTGTGTGTTCAGCTACGTATCCTTTCCTTGTCAACACATCACCAGCTCAGCTGTGTGTTCAGCTACGTATCCTTTCCTTGTCAACACATCACCTGGACCCCTCACCAGCTCAGCTGTGTGTTCAGCTACGTATCCTTTCCTTGTCAACACATCACCTGGACCCCTCACCAGCTCAGCTGTGTGTTCAGCTACGTATCCTTTCCTTGTCAACACATCACCTGGACCCCTCACCAGCTCAGCTGTGTGTTCAGCTACGTATCCTTTCCTTGTCAACACATCACCTGGACCCCTCACCAGCTCAGCTGTGTGTTCAGCTACGTATCCTTTCCTTGTCAACACATCACCTGGACCCCTCACCAGCTCAGCTGTGTGTTCAGCTACGTATCCTTTCCTTGTCAACACATCACCTGGACCCCTCACCAGCTCAGCTGTGTGTTCAGCTACGTATCCTTTCCTTGTCAACACATCACCTGGACCCCTCACCAGCTCAGCTGTGTGTTCAGCTACGTATCCTTTCCTTGTCAACACATCACCTGGACCCCTCACCAGCTCAGCTGTGTGTTCAGCTACGTATCCTTTCCTTGTCAACACATCACCAGCTCAGCTGTGTGTTCAGCTACGTATCCTTTCCTTGTCAACACATCACCAGCTCAGCTGTGTGTTCAGCTACGTATCCTTTCCTTGTCAACACATCACCTGGACCCCTCACCAGCTCAGCTGTGTGTTCAGCTACGTATCCTTTCCTTGTCAACACATCACCAGCTCAGCTGTGTGTTCAGCTACGTATCCTTTCCTTGTCAACACATCACCAGCTCAGCTGTGTGTTCAGCTACGTATCCTTTCCTTGTCAACACATCACCTGGACCCCTCACCAGCTCAGCTGTGTGTTCAGCTACGTATCCTTTCCTTGTCAACACATCACCAGCTCAGCTGTGTGTTCAGCTACGTATCCTTTCCTTGTCAACACATCACCTGGACCCCTCACCAGCTCAGCTGTGTGTTCAGCTACGTATCCTTTCCTTGTCAACACATCACCTGGACCCCTCACCAGCTCAGCTGTGTGTTCAGCTACGTATCCTTTCCTTGTCAACACATCACCTGGACCCCTCACCAGCTCAGCTGTGTGTTCAGCTACGTATCCTTTCCTTGTCAACACATCACCTGGACCCCTCACCAGCTCAGCTGTGTGTTCAGCTACGTATCCTTTCCTTGTCAACACATCACCTGGACCCCTCACCAGCTCAGCTGTGTGTTCAGCTACGTATCCTTTCCTTGTCAACACATCACCTGGACCCCTCACCAGCTCAGCTGTGTGTTCAGCTACGTATCCTTTCCTTGTCAACACATCACCAGCTCAGCTGTGTGTTCAGCTACGTATCCTTTCCTTGTCAACACATCACCAGCTCAGCTGTGTGTTCAGCTACGTATCCTTTCCTTGTCAACACATCACCTGGACCCCTCACCAGCTCAGCTGTGTGTTCAGCTACGTATCCTTTCCTTGTCAACACATCACCAGCTCAGCTGTGTGTTCAGCTACGTATCCTTTCCTTGTCAACACATCACCAGCTCAGCTGTGTGTTCAGCTACGTATCCTTTCCTTGTCAACACATCACCTGGACCCCTCACCAGCTCAGCTGTGTGTTCAGCTACGTATCCTTTCCTTGTCAACACATCACCAGCTCAGCTGTGTGTTCAGCTACGTATCCTTTCCTTGTCAACACATCACCTGGACCCCTCACCAGCTCAGCTGTGTGTTCAGCTACGTATCCTTTCCTTGTCAACACATCACCTGGACCCCTCACCAGCTCAGCTGTGTGTTCAGCTACGTATCCTTTCCTTGTCAACACATCACCTGGACCCCTCACCAGCTCAGCTGTGTGTTCAGCTACGTATCCTTTCCTTGTCAACACATCACCTGGACCCCTCACCAGCTCAGCTGTGTGTTCAGCTACGTATCCTTTCCTTGTCAACACATCACCTGGACCCCTCACCAGCTCAGCTGTGTGTTCAGCTACGTATCCTTTCCTTGTCAACACATCACCTGGACCCCTCACCAGCTCAGCTGTGTGTTCAGCTACGTATCCTTTCCTTGTCAACACATCACCTGGACCCCTCACCAGCTCAGCTGTGTGTTCAGCTACGTATCCTTTCCTTGTCAACACATCACCTGGACCCCTCACCAGCTCAGCTGTGTGTTCAGCTACGTATCCTTTCCTTGTCAACACATCACCTGGACCCCTCACCAGCTCAGCTGTGTGTTCAGCTACGTATCCTTTCCTTGTCAACACATCACCTGGACCCCTCACCAGCTCAGCTGTGTGTTCAGCTACGTATCCTTTCCTTGTCAACACATCACCAGCTCAGCTGTGTGTTCAGCTACGTATCCTTTCCTTGTCAACACATCACCAGCTCAGCTGTGTGTTCAGCTACGTATCCTTTCCTTGTCAACACATCACCAGCTCAGCTGTGTGTTCAGCTACGTATCCTTTCCTTGTCAACACATCACCTGGACCCCTCACCAGCTCAGCTGTGTGTTCAGCTACGTATCCTTTCCTTGTCAACACATCACCAGCTCAGCTGTGTGTTCAGCTACGTATCCTTTCCTTGTCAACACATCACCAGCTCAGCTGTGTGTTCAGCTACGTATCCTTTCCTTGTCAACACATCACCTGGACCCCTCACCAGCTCAGCTGTGTGTTCAGCTACGTATCCTTTCCTTGTCAACACATCACCAGCTCAGCTGTGTGTTCAGCTACGTATCCTTTCCTTGTCAACACATCACCAGCTCAGCTGTGCGTTCAGCTACGTATCCTTTCCTTGTCAACACATCACCTGGACCCCTCACCAGCTCAGCTGTGTGTTCAGCTACGTATCCTTTCCTTGTCAACACATCACCAGCTCAGCTGTGTGTTCAGCTACGTATCCTTTCCTTGTCAACACATCACCTGGACCCCTCACCAGCTCAGCTGTGTGTTCAGCTACGTATCCTTTCCTTGTCAACACATCACCTGGACCCCTCACCAGCTCAGCTGTGTGTTCAGCTACGTATCCTTTCCTTGTCAACACATCACCTGGACCCCTCACCAGCTCAGCTGTGTGTTCAGCTACGTATCCTTTCCTTGTCAACCCCTCACCAGCTCAGCTGTGCGTTCAGCTACGTATCCTTTCCTTGTCAACACATCACCTGGACCCCTCACCAGCTCAGCTGTGTGTTCAGCTACGTATCCTTTCCTTGTCAACACATCACCAGCTCAGCTGTGTGTTCAGCTACGTATCCTTTCCTTGTCAACACATCACCTGGACCCCTCACCAGCTCAGCTGTGTGTTCAGCTACGTATCCTTTCCTTGTCAACACATCACCTGGACCCCTCACCAGCTCAGCTGTGTGTTCAGCTACGTATCCTTTCCTTGTCAACACATCACCTGGACCCCTCACCAGCTCAGCTGTGTGTTCAGCTACGTATCCTTTCCTTGTCAACCCCTCACCAGCTCAGCTGTGTGTTCAGCTACGTATCCTTTCCTTGTCAACCCC